>NC_136954.1:49399765-49427265 GCF_032717465.1 Coenobita brevimanus | reverse complement strand
CAGGTTGCATTATCAAATCACAGTATCGGCAGTCGAATTTCTCTCTCTCTCTCTCTCTCTCTCTCTCTCTCTCTCTCTCTCTCTCATTATATTCCAGCTAACACCAGACTACTATATTCAGTTGAGAGTAGTTCATAAGACCCTGGAGTTAGTTTTGAAACACTATTTTCTACGATCGATTCCCGGCCATAACTTGTTTTTTTTGTTTTTAATAGCAAGAACTAAACAAGGGACTACTGTGCACTCCTTTCCATGATCGTCCTGCAGATAACATTATATCCCGCAATAATTTTCGTCTCGTAACTAAGATGTGAAGTTAGAACATGACCGAGTGGAAAATTCGACAGCTTCCTACCTCTTCCTGTAAATCAACACCTGAGTTACAACAGAGAAGAGATCGTATGTGCGTTTGTGTGTCCTGGTCCTGAGTGATAATTCTGGCATCATTAACTTGGTCAGAATCTGGGAAATTCTAGTATTTTAATTTAACTGAGAATGCTCTATAGGAACCTGAGTGTCAATCCACCCATACAATTACCTCTTTTAACCCTTGCTAACTTTAAGTGATTTTATTCAACTTAATGGTGACGTCTAGTATTGAAAGGGTAATTGAAGGCTTTAATATTCTTTCCTGTGCGAAAAATATCTAAGGCGAGTACAGTTATCTGGTGACATCAGGAACTACAGTAGATAGAAAAGACGTCAGTGAAGGGATGAAGTCATTTAGTGCACTGTTGTCTTATTTCAGCTTATTCTTGTTTCCCCCATTTATCACTACTCCGTTTAAGAGATTTTTAAGACCTGGAGAGAATACATTTAGTTTCTATATTCATCCTGCTACTGCGATGGGTCTTCTTTACGCTGAATAAACTCGTGTACAGACAGCAAGAATGAAGTCAGAACTACAGGTCTTTTACACTTACCTGACCCAAACTTTCGTCCTTTTGTAGCTTATTTCACATACCTCATTAGAAGAAAATGACAGTGCAGTGCCCCTACATTTTTCCATAGCACTTTTTCATGAGTAACATCATATTCTAATATTAATCAAGTCCTACAACTTAGCACTCAGAATGGAGAGCTGGTAGTTTTAGGGAAAGTTAGAATAAAATCAGTAGACTACAAACAAGCATAATTGATGTTGACATACTAGCTGAGTGTTGACTTGCTAGGACCGCGAACGCCAAGTCCCGTGTGAGCCTTGTCGTGTACAGCGGATTCTTTGTTCTGCGTTGATCTCACGTTGGCAGCCACTCTCATAGACTATTTGTTCCTTTCACCGAGAGATAATGAGGCCTATTTTATTTCTTTGGTATATATATATATATATATATATATATATATATATATATATATACCTTTCACCGAGAGATACTGAGGCCTATTTTATTTCTTTGGTATATATATATATATATATATATATATATATATATATATATATATATATATATATATATATATTTAAATTACACAAAGAATGATGAAATCATAGGCTATGTAACAATATATATATATATATATATATATATATATATATATATATATATATATATATATATATTGTTACATAGCCTATGATTTCATCATCCTTTGTGTAATTTTAACGCACAGTATGCTGCATGTTTGATCACGAGCGTGTTCTGCCTCAGTTCCCCCCTTCTACCGTTATAGTAGAGTAAGTCGTCCTTTCTGTTGTTCAGAGTAGGATTGTCAGCTCTTTGTCCCCTATGGCTTCATTTGCGCGTCCTTCTTACAAGTTATATCAAGCTCTGCTGGCCCCTATATAATGAGCTCAGTCTCTGCATCATTGCCACTTAGATCTACTCCTAATTTTGTTCACATCTCTGTCCTCCCCTGTACGGTTATTATTATAGTGAGTGCTCAGGAAGTCTCCAGCCATCTAGCAGCTGTGTGTAATTTGAGTATAAGTGTTATTGCATTTTGTTCTTGTACTGTATAGCATAAGGTGTTAATTTGTAGGCCTAGTAAGGTTCTTTTGTGATTGATGTAGGGTTTCATGTCAGCCAATTGTTAATAAGAGTTTGTATCTGTAATAATTTATCTTGCATTAACTGAGCATTACCCAGTGTATTTTCATTTTATCGGGGCTGACTTAGGTAAATTTACTCTTGCTAATTTCGTGTTAATAGAGGCTATTGCAGTTAACCATATATTTAACCTGTTTTTTTGCCATTACATTATCCTTATGAGTCCTGAATGTTTTGTTGTTAGTTTGAGCATTAAACTTTAACTTGTAATTTTACCTAACTCTTTTGTTTTGAACCTGGAACTTTACGGGACAGTAGTGAGTTTTAGTATTCTCACTTAAAGTGTACATTATCTTTCTCTGTTCCATAACATAAATTTGGCGACCTCGCCAGGATATTCAGGATATTATCATAAGGATATTGCTCGATATTTTGTGACTGTTATTTATTCATGATGTCTACTATTACTACACTTGATGAAGCCAAAGATTTTTTGTCAAATGTGCAAACAGTGTGTGACGTAGAAAACAGAACAAAGAATGAACTTAAGCTTGTTGCTCAACAATTGGGAATTGCTGTTCGCTCTCATCATTCTAAAGATCAAATTGTTGACATGATTAATGAAAGCTTGTTTAATGTAACTCCTCCAAATGAGCAAACGCAGATTGAATTAGCTAAGTTACAGCTAGCCCTGCAGGAGGCTCGTGTGAAGGAAGCTGAATTTCAAGCACGTGCTAAGGAGGCTGAGTCTCAGGCTAAGGAGGCTTGTGTTAAGGAGGCTGAGTTTCACGCACAAGTTGAACTTGCTAGGATTCAGGCAGACCATGAGTATCGCATGAAACAAGGTGGAACTGGATCATCTAGCTCTGATGATTTTGATGTGGCTAAAAATGTTAAACTTGTCCCTCCTTTTAATGAACCTGATTTAACAAAGTATTGTCAGTTGTTTGAGAGGGTAGCTAAAGGTTTTAATTGGCCCAAAAAGTATTGGCCAGTACTCCTTCAAACTGTTCTCACCGGTAAAGCTCAAGTAACTTATGCATCTTTGCCTCAGGATCAATCTGATAATTATGATGTAGTTAAGAGCTTGATTCTTAAGGCCTATGAGCTTGTTCCTGAAGCTTATAGAGTAAAATTTAGGACAACTTACAAGCAAGATAAGCAATCCCATGTTTAGTATGCAAAAATCAAAGAAGATCTGTTAGAGCAGTGGTTAAATTCTAAGAATGTGGATTCTGATTTTGGTAAATTTAAGCAGATGATTTTGCTGGAGGACTTCAAGAGGTGTATTTATAAAGATGTAAGCCTATATCTTGATGAGAGAAGAATAGATAATTTGTCTGATGCTGCAGTTTTAGCTGATGAATATGTTCTCACTCACAAAAGATATTCTAAAGAAAAAAGGAAAGCTGAGAGTAAGTACGTTGCCTCTACTCAGAGTACAGGAAACAGGAAAGAGAATAAAGATCATGTTTCTCAGGAAGTAAATACCAGCTTCACCTCTAGATTTCAGAAAAGTAAATGTACTTATTGTAGTAAGCTTGGTCATACTACGTAGAAATGTTTCAGGAGACAGCGTGATGTGAACAAAAAGGAGTCTTTAAATATTCAGTCAATTGGTCTAGTGTCCACCCTTGAGAGTTCCCAGAATTCTTTAACTGAGTTAACTGAACCTGCTTTGAGGGGTAACTTAAATTATCATGATGAAGCTCCTCTTTTGAGCAGTAACGTGGGTGACACTCTCAAGAGTTCATGTGCTAATTTCCTGTCTGATGGTTTTGTCAGTCCTCTGGACAATAATGACAGGAAATCAGTTAAAATATATCGTGATACAGGTGCTTGCCAATCCCTTCTGCTGACCAGTGTTCTAGGCTCTAATGTTAATTCCTCTGATGAAACTGTAATCTTACAAGGTGTAGGGAATAATTACTTCTCTGTCCCTCTGTGCAGAGTGAATTTAGAGTCTGGTTTTGTTAATGGTTCCGTTATGGTTGGGTTGGTTGAGACACTTCCAATGTCAGGTGTAACTTTCTTACTTGGAAATGATATTGGTGGAAGTCAAGTGTGTCCAGCTCCTCAGTTGTCTAGTGAGCCAGTGGCTGCGAACCAGGATTGTGATGTCCCTGATGTGTTCCCTGCATGTGCTGTCACTAGGGCTAAGTCTAAAGTTACTGGTGATTTAGAGGATAATGATGATGATGATGTTATCCTAGCTGACACTTTTCTTGCTAATTTGGACCACTCACCAGATGAGGCAGTACCGCGTAGTGTTGATAATTTGTCTCGTCAAGAGTTGGTTGAGTTGCAGGTTGCTGACCCTGAGTTGAAAGGTCTAGCTAACTCTGCTTGCAGTGAGGAAGAGTCAGCTGGTGCTTCTACTTGTTATTATATAAAGTCAGGAGTACTTATGAGGAAGTGGAGACCCCCAACAGCATCAGCCGACTGTGAATGGAAGGTTGTACATCAAGTTGTCATCCCTCGTGTTTGTAGGCAGGATATCATTAGAGTAGCTCATGATTCCAGTTTGGCAGGACACCTTGGAGTGAGGAAGACTGTGGCACGCATTTTGAAACACTTCTACTGGCCAGGTATCTTCAGGGATGTTTCCTGGTATTGTAAGTCTTGTCACACCTGTCAAGTTGTGGGGAAGTGTAATCAGACCGAAAAGGTTGCACCTCTAGTTCCCATTCCTCCTTTTGAGGCGCCATTCACCCGTGCGTTGGTGGATATTGTCGGCCCTCTTCCTAAGATTTCTTCAGGATTTTCTTATGTGTTGACCCTGATTGATATGGCTACTCGTTATCTTGAAGCCATTCCACTTAGAAATATATCAGCAAAGAACGTGGTTAAGGAAATGCTAGGGTTTTTCACAAATTTTGGTCTGCCCAAGGAGGTACAGTCAGACCGGGGAAGTAATTTCATGTCAAATGTTTTCAAGCAGTCTCTGAAAGAGTTGGGCATCACCCAGATCACGTCTGTAGCTTACCATCCCCAGACCCAAGGAGCGTTGGAGAGATATCATCAAACACTCAAATCGATGCTCAAGAAATACTGTTTGGAACATCAGAAAGGCTGGGATAAAGGTCTTCCATTTGTTGTGTTTACTGCAAGATAATCTCCAAATGAATCACTGGGCTTCTCACCTTTTGAACTACTGTTAGGCCATGAAGTAAGAGGACCCCTTAAGCTACTCAAGGAATGCTGGCTGTCGAAGGAAGATGACGTCAACCTGCTGGAGTATGTGATGAAGTTCAAAGAACGGCTGTCCACTGCTTTACAGCTGGCGAGAGAGAATTTAGGAGCTGCTCAGAAGATGAAGACTTGGTATGATAAGAAGTCCAGGTTACGCCACTTTCAGCCAGGAGATCAGGTTTTGATTCTGCTACCGGTGAATGGGCAACCTCTTGAAGCCAAGTTTAGTGGTCCTTATTTCGTGGAGAAGAAACTCAGTGATGTCAACTATGTCGTCGCCACACCAGATCGTAGAAAGAACTAGCAACTATGTCACATCAACATGCTAAAGTTATATCACAGGCGGGACGAAAATAATCCAGTTTGCACTGTAGCTGTTCCACCCGAGTCTGCAAGTGAAGCTCTCTCATGCAGCATGAGCCTGAGTGATAGTTTGGGGAAGAATCCTGATATCATGAATGATCTCCAGACTAAGCTTTCTCATCTAGCTCCTGAGGAAAGGCAGGAGTTGTCGGCATTACTGCAGGAGTACCCGCAAGTGTTCCGTGCCACTCCAGGAAGAACCACTGTGTTGATGCATGATGTCGATGTTGGAGATGCAAAGCCAATTAAATTGCCTCCTTACCGTGTGAACCCAGTGAAAGGTCCTCTCATCCAGAAGGAGCTTGGCTACCTGTTGGACCACAAGATGATTGAGCCCTGTCAGAGCGAGTGGAGTTCTCCTGTCACTCTAGTCCCTAAGCCAGGTGGGTCACAGCGGCTTTGCATGGACTACAGACGTGTTAATCAGATCACCAAAACAGACACTTACCCTCTCCCTCGCGTGGAAGATTGCATAGACAAGATCGGAAAGGCTAGGTACATAAGTAAGTTTGATTTGTTAAAGGGATACTGGCAAGTACCTATGACTGAACGTGCTAGGGAGATCTCATGTTTTGTAACACTAGGAAAGACTTTTGCATGTTCTGTAATGCCATATGGCATGAAGAATGCACCAGCCACATTTCAGAAGCTCATGAATGTTGTAACAGAGGGTTTGGCAGGGTGTGTTGTTTATATTGATGATGTATTAATCTTCAGTGACAACTGGAAAGATCACCTATGCCATGTCAGTAAATTTCTTAAGCGTTTGGTTCAGGCTAATCTTGTAGCTAATTTGTCAAAGTGTGAGTTTGGTCAAGCTAAAGTTCAGTACCTTGGGTACGTAATTGGTGATGGACATGTTGCACCACCAGGAGCTAAGGTTCAGGTTATAAGTGATCTTCCCAGACCTAAAAGTAGGAAAGAGCTACAAAGATTTTTGGGAATGGTAGGTTATTACAGGAGATTTGTTCTTAACTTTTCAATTCTTGTATCACCACTTACAGACCTACTGAAAAAGGGAGTTAAATTTGTCTGGACCGATAACTGTGAATCCTCTTTCAGCAAACTTAAAGCTATCCTATTAAGTCAGCCAGTGCTCGCTACTCCAAATTTTGCTAAGCCTTTTAAGATGGCTGTTGATGCAAGTGATACAGGAGCTGGGGCTGTTTTGCTGCAAGAGGATGATCAAGGTATTGAACACCCTGTATCTTATTACAGTAAGAAGTTCACTTCACCTCAAAAGAACTACTCAACTATTGAGAAAGAGCTTTTGGCCTTGATTTTGGGTTTACAGCATTTTTCATTTTATTTGTGTTCTGGTTTTGACCCCATAGTCATTTATACCGATCATAACGCACTGAAATTCCTTAGTAAGTTTAAAGATAAAAATCAGAGATTGACAAGATGGAGTCTACTTCTTCAGGAGTATCCATTAGACATACAACATGTCAAGGGGAAACAAATTGTTATTGCAGATTGCTTATCTAGACTTTAGACAGATTGTTTTAGAGTAATAAGAAATTTCCTTTGTAAATTTTTTTTTCTTTGTGGGGAGGTGTTACATAGCCTATGATTTCATCATCCTTTGTGTAATTTTAACGCACAGTATGCTGCATGTTTGATCACGAGCGTGTTCTGCCTCAGTTCCCCCCTTCTACCGTTATAGTAGAGTAAGTCGTCCTTTCTGTTGTTCAGAGTAGGATTGTCAGCTCTTTGTCCCCTATGGCTTCATTTGCGCGTCCTTCTTACAAGTTGTATCAAGCTCTGCTGGCCCCTATATAATGAGCTCAGTCTCTGCATCATTGCCACTTAGATCTACTCCTCATTTTGTTCACATCTCTGTCCTCCCCTGTACAGTTATTATTATAGTGAGTGCTCAGGAAGTCTCCAGCCATCTAGCAGCTGTGTAATTTGAGTATAAGTGTTGTTGCATTTTGTTCTTGTACTGTATAGCATAAGTTGTTAATTTGTAGGCCTAGTAAGGTTCTTTTGTGATTGATGTAGGGTTTCATGTCAGCCAATTGTTAATAAGAGTTTGTATCTGTAATAATTTATATTGCATTAACTGAGCATTACCCAGTGTATTTTCATTTTATCGGGGCTGACTTAGGTAAATTTACTCTTGCTATTTTCGTGTTAATAGAGGCTATTGCAGTTAACCATATATTTAACCTGTTTTTTTGCCATTACATTATCCTTATGAGTCCTGAATGTTTTGTTGTTAGTTTGAGCATTAAACTTTAACTTGTAATTTTACCTAACTCTTTTGTTTTGAACCTGGAACTTTACGGGACAGTAGTGACTTTTAGTATTCTCACTTAAAGTGTACATTATCTTTCTCTGTTCCGTAACAATATATATATATATATATATATATATATATATATATATATATATATATATATATTGTTACATAGCCTATGATTTCATCATCCTTTGTGTAATTTTTAACGCACAGTATGCTGCATGTTTGAGCACGAGCGTGTTCTGCCTCAGTCCCCCTTCTACCGTTATAGTAGAGTAAGTTGTTCTTTCTGTTGTTCAGAGCGGGATTGTCAACTCTTTGTCCCCATGGCTTCATTTGCGCGTCGTTCCTACAAGTTGAATCAAGCTCTGCCGGCCCCTATATAATGAGCTCAGTCTCCTCATTATGGCCACTTAGATCTGCTCCTAATTTTGTTCACATCTCTGTCCTCCCCTGTACAGTTATTATTGTGAGTGCTCAGGAAGTCTCCAACCATCTAGCAGCTGTGTAATTTGAGTATAAGTGTTATTGCATTTTGTTCTTGTACTGTATAGCATAAGTTGTTAATTTGTAGGCCTAGTGAGGTTTTTGTAATTCATGTAAGGTTCTTATTGTCAGCCATCATTAATAATATTTTGTATCTGTAATAATTTATCTGGCATTCACTGAGTATTATCTGGTATCTCATTTTAACAGGGCTGACTTAGATAAATTTACTCTTGCTAATTTCGTGTTAATAGAGGCTATTGCAGTTAACCATATATTTAACCTGTTTTTTGCCATTACATTATCCTTATGAGTCCTGAATGTTTTGTTGTTAGTTTGAGCATTAAACTTTAACTTGTAATTTTACCTAACTCTTTTGTTTTGAACCTGGAACTTTACGGGACAGTAGTGAGTTTTAGTATTCTCACTTAAAGTGTACATTATCTTTTGCTGTTCCGTAACATAAATTTGGCGACCTCATATCAGGATATTCAGGATATTATCATAAGGATATTGCTTGATATTTTGTGACTGTGATTTATTCATGATGTCTACTATTACTACACTTGATGAAGCCAAAGATTTTTTGTCAAATGTGCAAACAGTGTGTGATGAAGAAAACAGAACAAAGAATGAACATAAGCTTGTTGCTCAACAATTGGGAATTGCTGTTCGCTCTCATCATTCTGAAGATCAAATTGTTGACATGATTAATGAAAGCTTGTTTAATGTAACTCCTCCAAAGGAACAAACGCAGATTGAAATAGCTAAGTTACAGCTAGCCCTGCAGGAGTCTCGTGCTAAGGAGGCGGAGTCTTGTGCTAAGCAGGCTGAATTTCAGGCCTGTTCTAAGGAGGCTGAGGCACAAGTTGAACTTGCTAGGATTCAGGCAGACCATGAGTATCGCATGAAACAAGGTGGAACTGGATCATCTAGCTCTGATGATTTTGATGTGGCTAAAAATGTTAAACTTGTCCCTCCTTTTAATGAATCTGATTTAACAAATTATTTTCAGTTGTTTGAGAGGGTAGCTAAAGGTTTTAATTGGCCCAAAAAGTAATGGCCAGTACTCCTTCAAACTTTTCTCACAGGTAAAGCTCAAGTAACTTATGCATCTTTGCCTCAGGATCAATCTGATAATTATGACCTAGTTAAGAGCTTGATTCTTAAGGCCTATGAGCTTGTTCCTGAAGCCTATAGAGTAAAATTTAGGACAACTTATAAGCAAGATAAGCAATCCCATGTTGAGTATGCAAAAATCAAAGAAGATCTGTTAGAGCAGTGGTTAAATTCTAAGAATGTGGATTCTGATTTTGGTAAATTTAAGCAGATGATTTTGCTGGAGGACTTCAAAAGGTGTATTAGTAAAGATGTAAGCCTATATCTTGATGAGAAAGGAATAGATAATTTGTCTGATGCTGCAGTTTTAGCTGATGAATATGTTCTCACTCACAAGAGATATTCTAGAGAAAAAAGGAAAGCTGAGAGTAAGTACGTTGCCTCTACTCAGAGTACAGGTAACAGGAAAAAGAATAAAGATGATGTTTCTCAGGAAGTAAATACCAGCTTCACCTCTAGATTTCAGAAAAGTAAATGTACTTATTGTAGTAAGCTTGGTCATACTATGGAGAAATGTTTCAGGAGACAGCGTGATGTGAACAAAAAGGAGTCTTTAAATATTCAGTCAATTGGTCTAGTGTCCACCCTTGAGAGTTCCCAGAATTCTTTAATTGAGTTAACTGAACCTGCTTTGAGGGGTAACTTAAATTCTCATGCTGGAGCTCCTCTTTTGAGCAGTGACGTAGGTGACACTCTCAAGAGTTCATGTGCTAATTTCCTGTCTGATGATTTTGTCAGTCCTCTGGACAGTAATGACAGGAAATCAGTTAAAATATATCGTGATACAGGTGCTTGCCAATCCCTGATGCTGACCAGTGTTCTAGGCTCTTATGTTAATTCCTCTGATGAAACTGTAATCTTACAAGGTGTAGGGAATAATTACTTCTCTGTCCCTCTGTGCAGAGTGAATTTAGAGTCTGGTTTTGCTAATGGTTCCGTTATAGTTGGGTTGGTTGAGACACTCCCAATGTCAGGTGTAACTTTCTTACTTGGAAATGATATTGGTGGAAGTCAAGTGTGTCCAACTCCTCAGTTGTCTAGTGAGCCAGTGGCTGCATCCCGGGATTGTGATGTCCCTGATGTGTTCCCTGCATGTGCTGTCACTAGGGCTAAGTCTAAAGTTATTGGTGACTTAGAGGATAATGATGATGATGATGTTATCCTAGCTGACACTTTTCTTGCTAATTTAGACCACTCACCAGATGAGGCAGTACCGCGTAGTGTTGATAATTTGTCTCGTCAAGAGTTGGTTGAGTTGCAGGTTGCTGACCCTGAGTTGAAAGGTCTAGCTAACTCTGCTTGCAGTGAGGAAGAGTCAGCTGGTGCTTCTACTTGTTATTATATAAAGTCAGGAGTACTTATGAGGAAGTGGAGACCCCCAACAGCATCAGCCGACTGTGAATGGAAGGTTGTACATCAAGTTGTCGTCCCTCGTGTTTGTAGGCAGGACATCATTAGAGTGGCTCATGATTCCAGTTTGGCAGGACACCTTGGAGTGAGGAAGACTGTGGCACGCATTTTGAAACACTTCTACTGGCCAGGTATCTTCAGGGATGTTTCCTGGTATTGTAAGTCTTGTCACACCTGTCAAGTTGTGGGGAAGTGTAATCAGACCGAAATGGTTGCACCTCTAGTTCCCATTCCTCCTTTTGAGGCGCCTTTCACCCGTGTGTTGGTGGATATTGTGGGCCCTCTTCCTAAGACTTCTTCAGGATTTTCTTATGTGTTGACCCTGATTGATATGGCTACTCGTTATCCTGAAGCCATTCCACTTAGAAATATATCAGCAAAGAACGTGGTTAAGGAAATGCTAGGGTTCTTCACAAAGTTTGGTCTGCCCAAGGAGGTACAGTCAGACCGGGGAAGTAATTTCATGTCAAATGTTTTCAAGCAGTCTCTGAAAGAGTTGGGCATCACCCAGATCACGTCTTCAGCTTACCATCCCCAGACCCAAGGAGCGTTGGAGAGATATCATCAAACACTCAAATCGATGCTCAAGAAATACTGTTTGGAACATCAGAAAGACTGGGATAAAGGTCTTCCATTCGTTGTGTTTACTGCAAGATAATCTCCAAATGGATCACTGGGCTTCTCACCTTTTGAACTACTGTTTGGCCTTGAAGTAAGAGGACCCCTTAAGTTACTCAAGGAATGCTGGCTGTCGGAGGAAGATGACGTCAACCTGCTGGAGTATGTGATGAAGTTCAAAGAACGGCTGTCCGCTGCTTTACAGCTGGCGAGAGAGAATTTAGGAGCTGCTCAGGAGAAGATGAAGACTTGGTATGATAAGAAGTCCAGGTTACGCCACTTTCAGCCAGGAGATCAGGTTTTGATTCTGCTACCGGTTCATGGGCAACCTCTTCAAGCCAAGTTTAGTGGTCCTTATTTCGTGGAGAAGAAACTCAGTGATGTCAACTATGTCATCGCCACACCAGATCGTAGAAAGAACAAGCAACTATGTCACATCAACATGCTAAAGTTATATCACAGGCGGGACGATAATAATCCAGTCTGCACTGTAGTTGTTCCACCCGAGTCTGCAAGTGAAGTTCTCCCATGCAGCATGAGCCTGAGTGATAGTTTGGGGAAGAATCCTGATATCATGAATGATCTCCAGACTAAGCTTTCTCATCTAGCTCCCGAGGAAAGGCAGGAGTTGTCGGCATTACTGCAGGAGTACCCGCAAATGTTCCGTGCTACTCCAGGAAGAACCACTGTGTTGATGCATGATGTCGATGTTGGAGACGCAAAGCCAATTAAATTGCCTCCTTACCGTGTGAACCCAGTGAAAGTTCCTCTCATCGAGAAGGAGCTTGGATACCTGTTGGACCACAAGATGATTGAGCCCTGTCGGAGCGAGTGGAGTTCTCCTGTCACTCTAGTCCCTGAGCCAGGTGGGTCGCAGCGGCTTTGCATCGACTACAGACGTGTTAATCAGATAACCAAAACAGACACTTACCCTCTCCCTCGCGTGGAAGATTGCATAGACAAGATCGGAAAGGCTAGGTACATAAGTAAGTATGATTTGTTAAAGGGATACTGGCAAGTACCTATGACTGAACGTGCTAGGGAGATCTCATATTTTGTAACACTAGGAAAGACTTTTGCATGTTCTGTAATGCCATATGGTATGAAGAATGCACCAGCCACATTTCAGAAGCTCATGAATGTTGTAACAGAGGGTTTGGCAGGGTGTGTTGTTTATATTGATGATTTATTAATCTTCAGTGACAACTGGAAAGATCACCTATGTCATGTCAGTAAATTTCTTGAGCGTTTAGTTCAGGCTAATCTTGTAGCTAGTTTATCAAAGTGTGAGTTTCGTCAAGCTAAAGTTCAGTACCTTGGGTACGTAATTGGTGATGGACATTTTGCACCACCAGCAGCTAAGGTTCAGGTTATAAGTGATCTTCCCAGACCTAAAAGTAGGAAAGAGCTACAAAGATTTTTGGGAATGGTAGGTTATTACAGGAGATTTGTTCTTAACTTTTCAATTCTTGTATCACCACTTACAGACCTACTGAAAAAGGGAGTTAAATTTGTCTGGACCGATAACTGTGAATCCTCTTTCAACAAACTTAAAGCTATCCTATTAAGTCAGCCAGTGCTCGCTACTCCAAATTTTGCTAAGCCTTTTAAGATGGCTGTTGATGCAAGTGATAAAGGAGCTGGGGCTGTTTTGCTGCAAGAGGATGATCAGGGTATTGAACACCCTGTATCTTATTACAGTAAGAAGTTCACTCCACCTCAAAAGAACTACTCAACTATTGATAAAGAGCTTTTGGCCTTGATTTTGGGTTTACAGCATTTTTCATTTTATTTGTGTTCTGGTTTTGACCCCATAGTCATTTATACCGATCATAACCCACTGAAATTCCTTAGTAAGTTTAAAAATAAAAATCAGAGATTGACAAGATGGAGTCTACTTCTTCAGGAGTATTCATTAGACATACAACATGTCAAGGGGAAAGAAAATGTTATTGCAGATTGCTTATCTAGACTTTAGACAGATTGTTTTAGAGTAATAAGAAATTTCCTTTGTAAATTTCTTTTTCTTTGTGGGGAGGTGTTACATAGCCTATGATTTCATCATCCTTTGTGTAATTTTTACCGCACAGTATGCTGCATGTTTGATCACGAGCGTGTTCTGCCTCAGTCCCCCTTCTACCGTTATAGTAGAGTAAGTCGTTCTTTCTGTTGTTCAGAGCGGGATTGTCAACTCTTTGTCCCCATGGCTTCATTTGCGCGTCCTTCTTACAAGTTGTATCAAGCTCTGCCGGCCCCTATATAATGAGCTCAGTCTCTGCATTATGGCCACTTAGATCTGCTCCTCATTTTGTTCACATCTCTGTCCTCCCCTGTACAGTTATTATTGTGAGTGCTCAGGAAGTCTCCAACCATCTAGGAGCTGTGTAATTTGAGTATAAGTGTTATTGCATTTTGTTCTTGTACTGTATAGCATAAGTTGTTAATTTGTAGGCCTAGTGAGGTTTTTGTAATTCATGTAAGGTTCTTATTGTCAGCCATCATTAATAATAGTTTGTATCTGTAATAATATATCTGGCATTCACTGAGTATTATCTGGTATCTCATTTTAACGGGGCTGACTTAGATAAATTTACTCATGCTAATTTCTTGTTAATAGAGGCTATTGCAGTTAACCATATATTTAACCTGTTTTTTGCCATTACATTATCCTTATGAGTCCTGAATGTTTTGTTGTTAGTTTGAGCATTAAACTTTAACTTGTAATTTTACCTAACTCTTTTGTTTTGAACCTGGAACTTTACGGGACAGTAGTGAGTTTTAGTATTCTCACTTAAAGTGTACATTATCTTTCGCTGTTCCGTAACAATAGATATATATATATATATATATATATATATATATATATATATATATATATATGATATCTGGGCACTTCTTATTCCTTATCCCTACTTACCAACCCCTTTTCCTGGTGACCTGTCCCTACTTACCAACCTCCCTACCTGCTTATCTTCCTACTTATGGAACCTCCCTTTCTTCCTGTATCTGGATATTAAGTTAGTAGAGAGATGTGGGTATAAACTCCTTAGAACTTACTCGACTTTATTAAGTGACAGCCTACCTACAGGTGTTGCCCGCTGTATGCCCTATCTTGTAACTACCCCAACGGCCGGCCGCTCACGTGAACCGAAACTTTTAGACGCTAACTCATCATTTCCAGAGGTAGTGTCGCGACATGAGTAGCGATTTGTGCAACGTACTTACATCAGTATACTTACACAGGACAACACTTCTAACTTACACAGGGTTACACTTATAAACTAGATATACACTAATATACACTAGTTTGCAGGTTGAGAAATTATTAAATTTTCCATAACATTCCCTCCTACCTAACTACACTTCTGCCTACTTTCTTACTTACCTCCTTTCCTGCTTACTTTCCTTCCATTCTCCTTGACCCTTGTGCGGTGTGATGCGGTGAGGATCTGTCCGTTCTCCCCTTTGGGGCTAAGATGCGAATGAATGTGTTTGAATGGATGAGTAAATGGAGAGTGAGTCGTCCTGTCTCGGCTACCTCCCTTTCCTTGGGGGAAGCAGCCTAGGTATATAGATAGATAGATAGATAGATATCTGTTTCCCTCTATATCTCCCATTCTTCCTACCTTCTGATCAACTTACCTAGCTTCTTACCCATTTGCCTTCGTACCTCCCTGCATCCCTGTCGACCTTACTACCTACCTACCTACCTCCCTGCCTGCTTGCCTACCTGCCTACCTACCTCCCTCCCTGCCTCCCTGCACCACTTAATGAGGTCGCGACACAGGCAGGTTTTTTTTTTTTTTGCCGGTATGTAGTAGGTTTTATCAAAACTGTGATGAGGGTATTGATTATTGTTGATTGCTGTCTCCCATGATGCCAATGTTCTGCTTATATTCTTGTAAATAAAGATGTTTTCACTGTTGCCTTGCCCTTTTGTCGGTCATTGTGAGGTTGGGGTTTCTTTGAGCGTGTCCACCTGTCCGACTAAGGCATACCGTAAGGTGATGCTTCATTTGACATCTCAGTCGTCAAAATTCGACCATGACTGCAGCCTCCAGAGCGTGAACGAACAGACGAACGAACGGACGGGAGACTCATCCTGGCTCAGCCATGCATAGGCCCTCAGAGACAGACACAACATCCTTGGTGTAGGAAACCTATGGGACGACCACAGGGGCAGTTGCTTGCCTGCTGTCGACGGGTCTGTTGGAGCAGGCATGACCGAGCTTGAGCAACAACACCTAACCACCACAACAGTTCGCCAAGCTACACACCCTCACCATCATGCTTCAACGCCACTGTTAATCTTCACCACCACCGTGTCACCACCACAATACACCTTCACCACCACTATCACCACCACCATACACATTCACCAACATTATCACCACCACATTACACTTTCACCACTTTATCACCACCACAACACACCTTCACCACCATTATATCACCACCACAATACACCTTCACCATCACTATCACCACCACGATACACCTTCACCATCACTATCACACCACAATGCACCCTCAACACCACTGAATCACCACCACAGTACACTTACACCATCACCGTATCACCACCACTATACTTCATCACCCTTATTACCTCCACAGTTCACCACTACATCATTCTCACCACCACTGTATCACCACAATACACCACAGTTCACCGCCCTCCATTCCACTCCACACCAATTTTCTCTACACTCTTAAACCCTACACTAACATCCTCTACTTCGACCTAACTCAAAAACTGCCCAAACTTACCTACAACCCTTCTGAACACCCGCCAGATACACTTAGGATCCATCCCCACTCCGTTTTCTTTCGGTAATTGATTTTATACTAGTAGTATCATCCACTCGCCTGATGTAGTACTGCCTACGTCTTCCTTCACTTTATCATTCTTATTCCTGTGTCTTCCCTCCTCTCTTCAAATTTATCCCATTTTTCCTGTCACTTTTTATTACTTTTCTTTCCTTTTCAGGTGGCTTTACGTTAAATAACAAGCCTAATGGTCTTCTGTAAGCTAAGAAACCATTCACAAAGCTGGGTGGTAACCATATAACCAATCCGCACGTGCTGCCTACATATCAGCCATGGGCTGGCGGAGAGTCAGTGCCCCTCCCCGTAAAACAACTAACTCAGTGACAAACGGCCAATGGGATTATGGCATCTGGCTATAGATGAATAGGCAGATAGATAGATGGATGGTAAGCTGTGTTTTGAAGATCTTTTATGTATATTTGCAGTCACCGATTAGCTGGTTTATCACCGAAATAGTTTCATGATAACAGTAGTTGCAAAAAAATATCAGGAAATTGCAATACATCGCATCCTTATGAAGAGGTTCAGCAATGTGCGGTGGAAACGTAGGGGATATGCAATGGCCATCAGTTGTGGTGTCATTATGTGTCAGGCGTAATGTGCACCGATACTTATTCATCCATTGCACAGTGCGTGTTTGATTCAAGCCGGGGGCAGGCACCAGTCTGGGGTGGGATGCTGCAACATTTTTACGATCGTTTTGCTGTCGTAACTTTGATTTCTTTTTCCGGGAAGAGCTTGAGACATGGAAAGACTTTGAACTTCCGCGCCCTTTCCGTGTCCTGCAACGTACGACAATTTTTTCTTATAACTACGATTTGCTGTTTTGTAAGATTAATTCGGGACTTTCTGCGCACTTCTTTCCTTGTCGTTCTTGCGAAAACGAATCTAAATTACGACAGGGAGGCGATCGTAAGTTCGTTTGAGTATCCCACTACTTGTTATTTGAATTTCGTAGCAAAAAACTGACTGATATTCTACAAGCTCCTCCGCTGTGTAATTAAATCACCTACGTTAATACCATCACACTAGATTTAAATGTACCAGCCCTAGTAGGTATTTATTGTGGATGATGACTGTTTGTACCGATACAGTAACATGTGAAGTTTACATGTCCATCGATACGACCCTCAGTACACACACACACACACACACACACACACACACACACACACACACACAACTATCTTCCCAGCTCCGTCTGAAGAAAATCTACATTTAGCGAAATACGTTGAAAAATCCTATATCTACCAGTGTGTTTTTCAGATGGTTCGATTTTTCCCTCTATGTATTCGTAGATTTTTGGGAAGCATATACAAGGCATGTCTCTGTCCAAGTTCCGTACATAATTATCGATTAAAGCTTCATCAACGATAAATAAGGAGACAGAACGATGACTTTCGTATTACCCACTGGTGTTCGTTTCCTGAAGCTTCATACACTTTTTCAGAATATGAAAGTGTAACGTTTGCATAATTACTCGACGAGAAATGTGAAGTGATGTTTCTAGTCCCCAACTAAACGTAGTTTAAGACTTCTTCCAGAAACTAACCACCCCACACCTGCTGGGGTGATTACTATTTGCATACACTTAATCTCGTCAGGCCGAGGATATATTTTCACTTTTAATCCTCCTGCCAGAGTTCTACAAAACCCCTGCAGATTTCACTATCTATCTATCTATCTATAGCCCGACGCCGTAATCCCGCAAAGGGTTGCCGCAGACAAAACTCCTCCAAGTCGCTCTGTCACCCACCATTTGACTACCCTCCCCCAACTCACTTCCCCTCCCTCATATACCTCTCAACTCCATCCCTCCCACCTCATCCTCGGTCTACCCCTCCCTCTCCCCTCCCTCCACCTGCACCTACATACATACACACCCTCTTAGTCAGTCTTTCATTTTCCATTCTCTCCACATGTCCAGAAGCCACCTCAGTGTATTTCTCCTAATCTTCTCAACCACATCCCACATCCACTTCACAATGTAAGGAAACCGCAAAAATCTTACAATGTCTCCTTATCAACTTCCCGCAAAAACAGATATTAGTTACGTGAACTAATCCTAAGTTCCGGCATCAGGACCCGGATTCACAAACACACGTAAGAACAACGCTCTGTAGTAACTATTGATGTGTTTTTCCGGGAAGAATGCGACACACGAGAAGTTCTAGTGTTCTATCCTTGTCTTTCCTGCTGAAATAAGTATAACCCACGATTAACATTTCTCTCCAGGCAAGATTTGTGTTTGTTGTTGGAGCAGGAGGCATGGGGAAGATTTTACAGTATCCTTTGTCCTTCGCTGAGGGAAAAAAAAAAATCAGTTACCCATAGGACAAACAACTGAGAGTAATGTCGTGGCTCAGGAAAACTTGGTGTATGTCCAGCGTTCTGTATACGAGGTGTAGTGAGTGTCAGTGTCTCAAAATTTCGCCATATCGGTCCCTGGCAGAGAGCGTCTAGTCCTCCTGCTTTAGTCATGGGTGGTATTATCGTCAGCCCTGTGCACACCTCTCCCACCCTCCGTTTCCCAGTCTCCCCTCCCTCCTATTCAACACTCCCTCCCCTTTTCCAACACCCACTTGCCCCCTTTCTAAATCCCCCTCCCCCGTTTGTTATTACCTCCCTTCTCCTCCCTCCCCATCAACACCTGCCGCCAACTCCTATCCCTTTCAGCACCTCCCTGCCCCTCTTCCGTCCTTTCACAATCCACCTGCCCCTCCCCCCTGATGTATACAGCTCGCACCTCCTCCTCCTCTCCCTGATTTCCGACACTCCATCCCTCTCCCCCCATTGCAACACACTTCCCCCCCCAGTTTAAACACATCCCTCCCTCTCCCTCTCCCCTCTCACTACCTCCCTCTCCCTCTCAACACCTCCCTCTCCCTCCCCTCTCTCCCCTCTCAACACATCCCTCCTCCCGCCCTCTTTTCAACACACCCCTCTCCTTCTTTCAACAGTTACTTCCTCCCCTTCCCTTATCAACGCTCCATCACGCTTCCCCTTTCAGCACCCCCTCCCCATACCGATATGAGACAAAGCGTTAAGCAGAAGAGAGATGTCAATGCACAGTCTCGGACAAAAATAACGGTTCACTTCCTTTGCGATTAGCTTGACTGTCATCATCCCAGCCTTAATTCGCACACCTGAGAGATAATATGGGGAAACATACAGAGTCAAAGTGAAATGAGCCACGTAGTCGTTCACACATCATTCATTCTTGCAGAACCCTGCCTCTACCGCACATAAAGAACGAGATGCACATTTTTACAGTAAATTTTCGTACGTACGCTCATGAATAATCGGCGTAAAAAATCAGCAATGAGGAAGGGACAAAAAAAAATAGTGTCTAAAGTTGCATTCTTTCTGGCATAGCAAGGCTTCGTAACACTTCTTCATTAGCGACTTATTTAGCCTACTACACCATAGTGTTCTCCTGTATGTTATTTTTAAACAGCGACGTATCTTTTACCAGGGACAAACGAAAAGAAATGGAGTTGTTGTTGTTGCTGCTGCTGCTGCTGCTGTTGTTGTTGTTGTCGTTGTTGTTGTTGTTGCCCCAGGCTTATGCCAACTTGAATCCAGTGGCCTGCAGACTGAAGCTGGCCTTATCCTGCAGTTCATCATCATCCTTTTGGGGGATAGGGAGGGAGCTGAGGGACGTTTCTATAACTGGACAGTAGAGTCACTTGTTTATATTGATGCCACCACATGAAGGCGTCCCTTCCCAGCACGAAATAGAGGTGTACTGAAATGCGATGAAACAATCGCCATGGAACAGATGCTACGGAATTACCAAAGCCACTTAGTAAACCACCCCAATTCGAGCCCTCCCACAATAATCCAGCTCTTGCAATGAAAGAAGGCGTTATTTTATTTTTTACTGTCCTATTATTCTTTCTTAGTTCCCTTCACTTCATTCTCATTGCAAGGTAGTTATTCTCTCCACATATGACAATGACCCCGGCTCTCTCTCTCTCTCTCTCTCTCTCTCTCTCTCTCTCAGCTGCTTACTTTCCTCTTTTTCTCTTGAATTCCCACACACACTCTCCCTTCCACCACCCAGGACCATCTTAAAGCGATTTCAGGGGACGCTTCTCCCCGCCCGCATCCATCCTCACCGACAGATTACCCCGACCAGGAGGCGAACCACTTTACTCCAGCAAGGCACTTTTGCCGCCGCTTGTCCAAACAGGACTGTTGCTCACACCGCCACTCCAGAAGTAAGGCCGAGGTTCCTGACTCAACACTCCCAGCCTCCGCCAACTCTATAAACCTGCTCCCTATGGCACCACCTTCAGAGTTCGCCGCTTTTTTAAACCACGTGGAGTACCTGCAATGCGGACAAATCTGCGTAATTTTTTGGCTCTGCATTTTTACCTGCGATTTCAGACGCAAGGTATATGAGAGGGAAGCTTCCTCTTTTTGTTGTTGGTACTGTTGTTGTTGTTGGAGAAATATTTGATATATTCCTTCGTTCATTCTGGCTAAAGTCAGTTCCATATTCACATGTTGTATTGCCTTCCCAGCTAATCCCTGTCCACTTCTGTCCACCCACACCACCCAGTATCTTCCCACATCCACTCACCCACACTAGAGACATCTCTGTTCCCATCCCATCGTGGCCGATCATCCACCACTACACCCCAGCTTATCCTGCCCACTCCTCTCCTCCCACCCCACCCAGTTCCGAAGACCCGAATCCATATGTCAACTACATCACCGTCATGGCTGATTTTCTACACACGCCCTAATAGACATGGCCAGATACGACCTATATTGACACTTGTTTCTTACTGTCACAGTGCACATGAATTGTACAAACGGAATAACTACAGCACAGAGCATTTTTAGAAAAAGCTGTTTCTTTGGAATATACTTGTACTAGGGAATGCTGGTCCAGCCGAAGGTTTGTATATTCCAGTAAGCAGCTTTTCCCAGATATGAGTATAACTCTGCCATTTGTATTGACCATAGTATCATTCCAGCCCATCTCGCTCCACTCCTTTTTCCATCCAGTCAACCCAGTACCTGATGTGATGTATTCAGTACCCTAACTGTTTTCACTGCAAGCCAATATGTGTCCCTAAATTCATTGTGGCCCACCAACCATTCTCCCAGCACATCCGCCCACCCGTCTATCCCTAACCTTGCCAAGATCTTATTCTCGTCTACTCTGAATGCCTTCTCTAATACTTCCCTATTAGCCTTTTGAATTGTATGTTACATTTTCATGTTTCTTTCTTCTGTGCTTGTACAGGCACCTGAATACGCGCTTAGTCATATTCATTCAGCTGTACGTTGTAGGATAAGTTTGAACCTCTTTCTTATCTTGCAAATAAATAATAGCTTCTCAAAACATTGCAACAGGTGCATCCCTAACACTGATATAATCTTAGGATTATAATTCTTCACGTACTTGCATGCCCAAGCAGAAAGATATATATATGTATTTTTTAACTACATTCAGATAGCTAAATAAATTATGTGAGTGAGAACATACCCGAAAAACCTTTACAATTTTCATTACATTTGGGGAAGTTGCAGCCACTCACAGAATTAATGTATTGTATGTGTACAACAGATTGAAAGGATCAGTTACAGTATTACAATAGAAATGAGTTATTAATCATCAGCAATTCTCATAGGCAACGATATATATATATATATATATATATATATATATATATATATATATATATATATATATATATATATATATATATATATATATATATATATATATATATATATATAAATAGGAAGCGTTATGAGGAACACACTGAGGTGGTTTGGCCATGTGGAGAGGATGGAGGGTGAAAGACTGACGAAGAGAGTGTATGTGGAGGTGAGGTGGAAGGGGGAAGAGGGGGGAGGCCGAGGATGAGATGGAGGGATGGGGTGGAGAGGTTATATGAGAGAGGGAGTGTGTGAGTTGGGAGCAGAGGCAGTGAAATGGCGGGGGACAGGGAAGGACTTGGAGGCGATTTGTTTTGTGGCCACCCCAAACGGGGATTGAGGCGTCTGGCAAAAATATATATATATATATATATATATATATATATATATATATATATATATATATATATTTATATAGAAATAAATAAATAAATAAATATATATAAATAAATATATATATATATATATATATATATATATATATATATATATGAGAGAGATAGTGTGTGTGTGTGTGTGTGTGTGTGTGTGTGTGCAGCAGCCAGTGTGCCTCTCCCACTGGGTTAAGGAGCGCTCCCGCTCTGACCGAAGGCTAGGAGGATAGACTCCACCAAAAGGGTCGTTGGCAGACATCGTTGGCAGACACTCAGGGAAGGGCCATCCTTGGCATAAAATGCTACAAGTTCCAGTCCAAAAGACCTCTACTCCAGGTGGGCAACGCCTTGGCCCTTTGGGGATACCAGGCGTAAAACCAAATTATATATATATTTATTAGTTAGTGAAGCCTGCTTACTTCACGACAATTCTCATAAATGTATGACTTTATTCTTATATTGCAAATCATGTCAGCCAGTTAAAAGCATCAATTACAACTGTTACTCATAAATAAGTTTTGTGCCAGTGTAAAACCAGAAGAAGGAGAACTTTGCTGACATATTCTTGACTTCACTGTCGCTACACGCTGTCTGGGTGTCTGTTGGTTCCCTGGGTGGCGATGGTGTAGCAGAGGATTCAGATTATGCAAGTCGGACGGAGATGGGGGAAGTAAGAATAAACACAAAATGAGCATGAAAGGACCTAACTGAATTTGAATGATTCAGGACTGACCTTCATGTACAAAATTCTTAACTTTATAATGACCTTGATGAAGCCTAAGTTGACATAACTGTGCCTGAATTGCCCTTTTCTTAGTTGAATTAAATAATTTAAAATAAGGAAGAGTAAACTAAATAATTCTTCATTAGATTCAAGTGGTTAATTTCCTAGGCTGTGACATGTACCTCTGAAGTCGGTACGAGAATATAAAAAAACAAACCTCACAGAAAGTACAGTTGAATTTCCCACGAGAAAACAAAGTGCACGAGATTAGGTTTACCAGCACTAACTTCAGCCGTGTTCCAGTCTCGGTAATTTTAGCTTCTAAACAAGTGCTCGTGGGCCCTTCGGGCCCCTCACACTTGCTCTTGCGGGAGGAGCTCTCGCGCTGCTATAATATATTTCAGTTAGTAGCTGTGGGCAAAAAATTCTACGGAGATCCTATGCCGGGCGCCGGGAGTGGCGTTTTTTGAGTCAAAATGTGATCGCTCATTAAATATAGTAAAAGTTTTTTTTAATCGTGATGGGACCAAGTTTTTTTCACACTTCAGCGAATTTTCAGCGATTTTTGTGTCATTTTGGTGCGATTTGAATGTGTAGTATCGGCTGGTCAAAAATACACACACACACACACACACACACGCACACACACACACACACACACACACACACACACACACACACACACACACGGCGACGGGTGTAGTGTATTAGAAGCCTAAAAACCCTTTTGTATAATTTGTTCTTCCTGCCACCATACGATTTTACTCTGCTCAGGAAACCTTTGGAGGAGTTAGAGAAGCCTGTATTAACCCCTACACCGTCCTATAATTCCATGTTTAGGTAAAATCGTCTGGCAAGCTTAACTTGATTGATACGCCGTGGGACTGAAGGGGTTAAGTTTTGCAGCACCATCTTAAAGCTTCTTGCAGTTTAAGTCATTTACTCCTTTTTAAACCTTTTACGGGAGAACGTCTTTATTTATTTATTTGTTTAGTGCGTAATTAAGGCGCTCCACCCGGATTGAGCCAGTGTAGGTTTATATCCAAGGGGTGGTTGGGGTTTATTGCTCACGTAATGCCATTCAGGGATGAGTGAGGCTGGTCACTCTCATCTTAAATATCAGGACCAACTTGCCTAGCCCCGGGCTCCTACGCTTCTCATGGGGCAACACAGGATTAGATGATGATGTTATTCTTCCTACCATAATGGATTTCATTCAGCTTAGGGGAGTTAATGAATTCAGTCTGACTCCTCCAGTTCTAGAGTTTAATCAGGCATAATAATATATGGTAAAGCAACATCACTATAGTGTATGCAGACGTCCTCGGTTTGAAGGGGCTATGTTGGAAGAGTCTTGTAGGTTGGATGAAGCTCATCGTATATCGGTAGGAAAAGGTAAATAATGGCGCGTAGTATTAAAAGGTAAAAATCCATGGAGATTTCAAAGCAGTGATCTGGATGTAGAATAGCAAAGATTTATAAATGCAAAGCTATCATCGGATTTAAGAGGAGAACCCACAGGCTGCAAATTACTAACGTTGTACCTCACTGGGCCAACACCACACGAATGTACTGATTCCAAAAACACATGTTACACATTTTTAAAAAGTGATGAAAATGAAACAAATATAAAGAAATATCTTGAGTCAGGAAATAGAAAAGTTTACATTTCTTTTCGGCCAACGTCAGATGGCTTTCTTTAGCTAGGAGGTGAATTGTTGCTGTTGCGGCGTCAATTTTTTGGTCAAATTATAACATTCACCATCAAACAAACCTTGGGACCCGATCGACGACACGAGAGACATTAAGGCAAATAGTCATTATTTTCCTAGTTCCGGTACTCCCAGAATGCGATTCGAAATGCTGGGGTGTTAGGAATGGTGTAGGAGTGGAGGAGACTGGTAGTGTGGATGTGTGGGAGGAGTTGGGGGTGAGGGATACAGTGTTGGTTGTAATGAGACTGGCACGTGGAGATTACACCCTGTGTGTGTGTTGGAATGTTGTAGCCTAATTCACTCATTCACTCATTCTTTATCTATATACCTGTGTATCTATATGTCTATCTATCCATCTACCTATCTATCTATTTATATACGAGATACGAGTATACTGTATATACAGCATATTTGTATACACGGCATAGTCGGTGTCTAAAGAAGGAAGTCATATTAAATCTAAGCAGAAAATCAGGGCAGTATTGTCAAACACCTCTCCCACTATCAACAGCATCGTAGAAAAATAAGCCATATTTACAAAACTGGCTGCTACATTTGGCTGGTCTTCACAGTTTCACCTTGTTAGGGAAGTTTAGGTGGAGGGAGTGCGACCAGACGATGTTCGCGTCGTTATAAACTTCCCTGTTGCCTCCACTGTTTGGCCGGAACGAGTTGGCTTCCTAGGTCCTCAGTTGGATATAATTAGTTGGATCTTTCTCAGTCTCCCCCACCCGTCGAGAGAGAGAGAGAGAGAGAGAGAGTCAGGGGCTAATTAGTAAGGGGAGTATAAGTATTCGAGATGTTAAAAATTTTGTACTGTAAAAGTCACTGCTGTTTTTCTTTCATTCACCTTACATTCATGCCTCATACTTCCTAACCTCACACTGTCACACTTCACATCGCCATTTCACACACTACCACACCATTCATTGCTTAAAAGTTCAGACATACATCACTTTTTCGCCAAACTTCCCATTGTTTTCCTTCACACTGCCATGCATTTTTTTACGTTATTTCATTCGTGCTGCCCCAAACTTCTTATTGTTTTCCATCATACTGCCGTACTTCACACTGCCACATCATAAACTGCTGCACGCCACACCGTCACATTTCCCCATGACCATTCCACACAGCATAACATCAAACACTGCCATATTCTTGTCACACACTGGAATATCATGCACATACCTTACACCACAATCAAACGTCATACTGCCATACTGTACATATAACTGAAGCTGTCATACTTCACACTGTATTTCTATAGACTGCCACACCACACACTGCAATTTCCGTACACTGACACTCTATTAACACACTACCACGCCACACACTACAGCACCATCAATTACCATACCTTCACATTGCCGCACCCAATGCTGTCATATCACACGTTACCACCCTTCACACTGTTATATCACACACTACCACGTCATCACACACTTCTCCCATCACACATTATTACACCCGCACACCACCTTGCCACACAGCACCATAGCACACACAGCCATGTCATACGCCAGCCATACACTGCCATATACAAACATCGTCACTAAACATTACCACAAGAAACACTACAACACGACACCACACCACACACCACGCCTCTTTAATTACTACATCATACATTACTGTATATCATATCGCCAGGATTAGACACTGCCACGTCACACATTACACCACACACTACCACACCTCACACTACCACACCACGCAGTACCACACTCACATTGTTACTGTTACACAGTGCCACGGGTGCATCACACATTGCAGTGTCGCATCTTCTGTTTTTCATCCAATGGAGCATTTTTTCACTTTATATTTATGCTTCCATCAGATTTTTTGTTCACCGTAGGAGACACTTCGACTGGAGAAAGAGTAGATATATTTTTCATTATCAAGTTTCCTGCCAGAGATGAATAAAACTGATGGATAAAATCGTCCTGTGGTAGTCAGAATAAGATAATCAAGTAAACGGTATGACACAATGTTGAGCATGGACAAAGCGTGTAGTAATAACACCAGCACTGTTGGGCGGGAATGAACAATATTTATGTTTCACTACTCCTTCAGTAAGAGAAAAGATTTCCTGATTTGCGTTAGATTGTCTCGCTGTAATCGGAGCGAAATATATGCAGGTCATCCTGTCTGCAAAGCGTTATTTTGTTGATGTTGCGTGCATATCTGGACGTGACCTCAGTGACTGCTGGCTGATCTTGCGTCACTCTCCTACTTTCCATCACTCCTTTCAGGGCATGGGATTTGAGGGACATTTGTTATTGTCGTTTTTGTTGTTGTTCGATGACGATATTTTTGTTGTTTCTGCTTAATCCCGGTCTGTCTCTGCCCGAGAGCAGACCGGTCTAACGCAGGTGTACAGTATAGTGTGTAAAAAGTGCAGGGATCCGGCGCCCCCTATTGGTAGACAGCGCCTCAACAGGGTCGGACCAGGTTTCTTCCCACGGCGAGGTGCAGAGTAATATAGGGAGGTTTGGCCCCCAGGTGGATGCCGCAGCTGCTCCACCCAGGGTGCACGGCGCCATCACGTGTAGGTTTGTCGTCAGCACCACAAAGGGTCGTTTGCATAACCGGGAAACTGAGATGCCTGGTTATATTATCTGCTCCACCACGTGACGATTGCCCCTGTGCTAGCACCTAATGTGAACATCATATTTAACATGAAGGAACATACAACACAACGCAGTACTGAGCGTGAGCTAACAGTGACGCAGGTAGGGCGAGAATCTGCTCCCACCT
>NC_136954.1:49337529-49399665 GCF_032717465.1 Coenobita brevimanus | reverse complement strand
CTCTCATCTCATAATGTCACCTAGCATCATTAAGCTAATTAGAAGTCTTATTGGTCATATTCCTGTCACGTCTGACATTCTCATTTCTTTCTTTCTTTCCCTTCTCTTCCTCTGTCTTGATTTCTCTCTTAACCTTTTTCTTTTTATTTCTCTTCTCTCCTCCGTTCCACATCGTTTCCTTCTACCTTTCCCTTTCTCTTCCTTGTTCCCCTTAATCTTCTTTTCTTTCCCTTCCCTATCCCCTTTTCTCCCCTATCCCCTTCTCTCTTCCCTTCCTCCTTTTCACTCTATCCTTTTCCTATCCCCTTTCTCTTCCCTTCCTCCTCCTTTTCACTTATCCTCTTTCTTTTGCCTTTTCCTTTTTCCATCTCACGCTTCCCCTTCTCCCTCCTCTCTCTCTTTCCTTTGTCCTTCCCTCCTCTTCACTTTTTCTCCCTTTTCCATTCTTCTTCCCTTTCTTCTTTTCACATTCCCCTGTTTCCTTCCTCTTCCTTTGTCCCTTACATTCTTTTTCACTTTTCCCCTTACCCTCCTCTTCCCTTTCCCTTCCTCTCCCTCCTCTCTCTTCCACTCTCTTTCACTTTTCCTTTCTTTTCCCTTTCAGTATTTCCCCCTTTCCTTTCCCTTCCCGTTCCTATCCACTCCCTCTTCTCTTCCACTTTAGAATTTCTTGTATTTTTCTTTCTTTCTTTTCAAAATCTCCCTGACACTTCTCTTTCTCTTTCCCCATTCCTTGTCTTTTTCACTCACTCTTTTCATTTATCTTTATCTCCCTCTCTTCCCTTCACTCTATCCCTCTTTCCTTTCTCTCTTCCACTCACTCTTTTTCATTTATCATTCTCTATTTCCCCCTCTCTTCCCCTTCACTTATCCTCTTTCCTTCTTCTTCCACTCGTCCATTCCATCCTGTCTCCCTCATTCCATCCCATTTTCAGAAATTCTTCTCTTTCTCCTGCCCTGGCCCTGTAGTTACACGAGCATGGATATTACACTCATATAATTTTTATTCTCTTCTCATCATGTTTTCATCTTTCAACATGTTTTTGTCCACCAGTATGTCAATCTACCAGTCTGTGTGTGTGTGTGTGTGTGTGTGTGTGTGTGTGTGTGTGTGTGTGTGTGTGTGTGTGTGTGTGTGTTTACTGTCAGGATACAACAGCTTTGGTACTGAGAAGGGCCCATGTCCGGCCGAGGCTATATTATACTCAAACTGCAGACACTCTCTCGGAATAATTAACCTTTCTGAAGAATTTAGGACAATGTGAGACGAGAGACAAGACCCAGTGAACATCAAAGTAACAATTTCAACAACAACGAGCACTCGAAAGAAATAACGGCGCCCTACACCTGAGCTCAGAGCCGACCATTTGACTTTGCCCTGTGGCCTTGACTTTAGACTATTGGTTCTTAAAACAAAATCATTACATCATGCCTAACTCTCACCTCCAACATTAATTTTGGTCAAATTCAAATTAAAACTAAGATGACCTTGCCATGTGACCTAATCTTTCTCCAACTGTTCTCAAACTCTGGTTTTTTTCGGAGCCTGACTCTCAACCCTTCCACCAAGTTCGGTCAATAGACATCAAAATCTTGGATACAGAGTCGGACCTTTGACTTTCCGGCATGACTTTGACCTTCCACCGATTGTTCGTAAAATGGAATTATTTCAATCTTGCCTGACCTGTTTATGTTGACCTAACCATGCGACCTTGACCTGCGATCTATTGTCCTCAAAACTAAACAGTCAGCCCCTTGGGTGATACTCAAGACTTCCACCAAACTGGGAGAACACTGATTCAAATCTTATTTATACCACACACACACACACACACACACACACACACACACACACACACACACACACACACACACACTCCTGCAACAGTTCTCGCGTCCATACGTTTGGCATTACACCATTGTAAACTTAATTTGCATGGAAATGGCCGCACCCAGAGCGCGAATGTTTGAATAGGGGAAAGGATACTTTTTTGTGGAGGTCGTAACAGGAAAGTTAGTAGTGAACTTCTATGATATACAAACCAGATATGAAAAAAACTTAGAACGTAAAACGGAAAAAAAAAAAAAAAGGAGCTAAAAACAGTATTGTAAGAGTCAGTAGGGGATGCTTATAATGTACAAAACAGATATGCAAATGATTAAAAATTGAAACAGAAAAAAAAAAGTTAAAACTGTTATTATGGAGTTAATAGTTGACCATGACATACAAAGCCTATACATACAAGTTTACAAAGTGAAACAAAAATTAATATATTGAGAGAAAAAAATCCTAGAATCAACAGTGGATTCTTATTACAAGCAAACCAGGTTTGCAAATGGCCTGAACGTGAAATGTTAATTAAAATGGTGAAAATAATTATCTTAGGATAGTTTAATTGGCCTTTTTTGTGGAGGATACTGCAATGCCATCCTGCAACTAATATTTTGTTTTAAGAGCCAGTAAATGTGAGTTACTATACTCTTTTTATTCTAACTTGGCCAAAAATTGCCATTTCTCCTTCTTCATTACTGACCTGTACCAAGAGATTAACGCTCCAATATGATGCTAATCACGAAAGAGCTATGGAAAGTGTGTTGAGCCGTAGTATCGTCTTTTTCTGCCACTAAGCTACGGAAAATAAGCTGCAAAAGAACGAAAATCTGGGCCAAGTTAAAGTAAATGGAGTATAGCTGACTCATAAAAGTGAAGGGGAAATTAAAATGTTGAATATAATTAAACAAATAGTGAACACAGTGCTAAAAAAAAAAAAAAAAAAAAAAAAAAAAAGCCTGTTTAAAAAGAAAATGCCATTTATTAAGACATCCAGTATTTTTGTTTACTTTATTCTTGCCACCTCCAGACAAATTTACTCAACTTTGGGAAAAATCGTAGTTAAGGCGATTTGTAAGTCTCCAATAAATCCATTGAGCTTAAAGGGTTTCCCCCAACTGAGTGAAACTGCCTGCTGGGAGCAAAAAGAAAAAAAATAAGTTACTAGTCGACTCGTTTATGTATGAGGACGTGTTTTCAGGAAGGACCCTAACACCTGTTCCTTGACGATTTATTTTCCAAACTTTTTAATAATATCTTCCTTCTTGCTTCTTACATCTTTTTAATGTGGACATAGATTGCATGGTTAACACACAAGAATAAGGTAACCAAGCAGAATCAGAAATAAACCACGCGTAGTAAGCTTTCTAACCGCACGAGAATACCGCCCCAGGTCTGAGTGACGGGGTTAAACAGTGAAAATTCACCACTTCAGCCCCAGGATGTCACGTACATTTTACTCCTACAACTCCCAGACGTTTTTTTTCAGCATGGGAGAAACTTCGAACTGAAGGGGTTAGATACAGCCTTCATTAACCCTCGCTGGTTGAGGAAGCTCTAACACATTTTTCTAAGGGATTCATTTCGATTATTACACCTTACTGTCCTCTTCCATGTTACATCCATCCTTCCAATATCGCCATACTCTGCATAAACAACGTCCAAAAGGATATTTGCCACCCATATCCAAAACTAACTCGCTGAGGAAAAGGTGTTAGGTAGCTTCCTTACTGAACTAGAGCACGGGTCAAGGTGTTCTAAGCTTAAAAAGAATCGTCAAGAGGCAGTAGGAATATACTGAAGGACGACACTGGACTGATGGAAGTAAAAACTTACGGACTAACCAACGTGAAGGATATCGCCTCATCACAAGGGGAATGACGGTGGGTAAGTGGCCGTGGGATGCGTAGTGGTAAAGTCATCACCACCATCACCACCATAACAACAAACACTTTATCATCACTCTTACACTAAAGCCTACAACACCACCACAACCACCGCCACTGCCTCCTTCAACACATCTGTAACACCACACTCACCACCACCACCACAAACTAATCCACCACTACCATCAAACTCACCACCATCACCTCAGCAACAACCCACACTCCATCAACCACCATCGTCACCCCAGTCCACCACCATCACCACAGCAACAAACCACACTCCACCACCACCAACACTGCTATCACACTCACATCACTACCACCATCATCACAATACACCACCACCACCACCACCACAACAACAACAACAACAACAACAACATCAACAATAACAAACTACACACAACCATCACCACAACAACAACAAACTACATACCACCATCACCACCACCACACTATCACACTTATCATTACCAACAGCGCAACAAACCACACCACCAGCATCACCACAGCAACAAACCACACCACCAGCATCACCACCACGTCAGTATTCACCATTTCAAGTCCTATTTCAAATGTGGTGACGGAAGAGGAAAATGAGCATTGGGTGGAGTAAGGCAAAAACGCAATGAAACATCAAAAGACTACTTTGATGCTTTCCTGGGTCTTAAGCGGAACCATGAGCGTCTGATTAACAGTGTCACTCCAATATCGTGGTGACGGAGAGACGCCTTCACGTGGTGGCTCTGACAAAACTCAGCGGCTCCTCTTCCCTGTTATACACACGTTCCTCAACTCCCTCCCTATCCCCCCAAAGTGGGACAGTGGACTGCTGCGGAAGGGTAGTTTCAGCCTGCAGTTTATCGTGTTCACATTGCAGATGATCTTGGGGCTACTGCAACAACAACAACAACAACAATTACTACTACTACTACTACAACTACCACTATCTAGCTGTCTTTGTTTCTATATATAGCCAGACACCTAATTCCGTAAGGGGTGGCCACAAACGAATTACCTCCATGTCACTCTGTCCCCTGCCATTTCGCTGCCCTACCCCAAACTTACTGCTCCCTCTCTCATATACTACTACTGCTACTACTACTATCTATCTATCTATCTATTGCCAGACGCCTCAATCCCGTTTGGGGTGGCCACTACTACTACTACTACTACAAAATCGTGTTTTTTTTTCTTTTCCGTGCTATATTTCTGGACAACTGAAATATGAATACGAAAAATTTTACAAACTGGAGTTAGTCAGACATATTTTAGATCAACCTCTTCACAACAATGGAGCCCCACTGATCTCAATAACATCATGTGGCAAAAAGAACAAAAAGAAACAAAAGGCCAACATACCGAATGACCAACAAAGTGCGGCCATTGGTTCTACGGAAATTTCTGTTTCCGTAATTTCCTGTCTGTGTTTCCTGCTTACTCATTAAAAGGGAAAAGAAAAAGAAAGAATAACATTAACACCCAATTTCAAATTTTCCTATTCGGGAAACAGGGACCAGAGACGAGGCTAATGTAAGCCATAACATTAAATTTTATGTGCTCTGCACAGACTTAAATCCCCGGCAGCATTTTAAGATACAAAAACTTCCAGTCATCTGTGGGAGTTTCCAGCCTGAGTATCTAAGGGTGCAGCCACACTTGCTTCAAATATGCAATCGACAACAGGGGATATGGCTCCGGGGACCGACCAGCCTCCAGACTCTAGTACTGCAGCGGCTCTAACCCCGTGCTTCGTTTCGACTTGTCGATCATGTTTGCTGTAAGGCCGCACCCTAAGTCACGGCCAGCACTCCTACCCTCAAACTCTTTATCAGCACAGGTGGTTTGTTATTACGTGGTGCAAACTGGCCATGAAATTCCAAATCCTACTTATGAGGTAAGAATGAGTCTCCGTTACCAATCAAAAAGCCCTCCAGCCTGATTACACAAAGATGCATAATCGTTCATCGAGGTTCTGTACAGGAATTAAAGACCAACCATAACCATGCAAGGCGTCACAAGTGCAAAAGAGCGACTGTAAAAACGTAGGTTTTGACACACACTCACACGCACACGCACACTCGCGCGCGGACACTCACACACACACACACACACACACACACACACACACACAAAGTATTTACTGACCTAGAATCAGATTTTCAAACAAACTTGTGAATAAGTATTCGTTTCCTGGAAGAACAAGAAGCAGGAGAAAATTATGCATTTTCCCCTAATCCAATCTTAAATAAATAAATAAATAAATAGCAGTAGTAGCAGCAGTAGTAGTAGTAGTAATAGTAGTCGTAGTCGGAGTCGTAGTCGTAGTCGTAATAGTAGTCGTAGTCGGAGTCGTAGTCGTAATAATAATAATAATAATAATAATAATAAAATAATAATAACAATAATAATAAATAAATAATAATATTAATACTAATGATAATAATAACAGTTCTTTCTAATTTTCCATCCATACGGAAGACGTGTGTTATCAGTGACAACGAAAGTCATGGCAATATCTGCATCCTCCATGTCTCTCCTGTTAAAAGAAATCAACTTAAGGCAGAGAATCCATCGTGTCTTAAGAATCCCACCCTACGACTATTTACCAAGCTTTGATAAGAGTATAGAAACTATTGACATACCGTTGAGCCAGTGTGGTCACCCCTACCCTCTCACGTGATGAAATTATACAGGAATAATTGACCATGTATGTAATTATTCCTTTAGGGCCCCACCAATGTCAAGCGATGAGAGAGAGAGAGAGAGAGGCCAGAGCTTAATTTCTTTATTTTCTCTAACGTTTCGAGCTACACAGGACTCATCTTCAACGAGTCTGAGCAATAAGTGATGGAGCCGAGGCATTTATACCCTGGAAATTCCCTCCCTCTTCTCCTGTGGCAGCCTGATCGAAGACACGAGAAGGGGAGGGAATTTTCAGGGGTATAAGTGTCTTGGCCCTATAACTTCTTCTTCAAACTCTCTATGAATGGGTTCTGTGTAGCCCGAAACGTTAGAGAAAACAAAGAATTCAAGATCTGACCTGTGTTTCTCTCACATCCCCAACATTTCCACGTGTCGCAATGGATCATCTAACAGACAGACGAGATGAAGACAGAGAAGACAGACAAAGGTGGGGACAGGCACAGTACAGACAGGTCAAGGGAGGGACATGCTAAGCTGAGTGAGGCTGAGTAAAGAGAGGAGGGGAGAGGAGAGACGGACAGATGACAGAAGTACGATAAAGTGAGGTAAGACACACAGGGAAGACAGGGACAGACAAAGCATGGATAAGACAGGACAAGGCAGGTCAGCTTGCCTCGTCTGCATGCACGTCTCGGCCACACAGCACCACCACCACCTCCATCAAACTCAAGTCAGGCTGTTTCCCCAGTAGTGGTCGCAGTTGCAGTAAGGAATTCTTAACAAGTGTGTCTGGAGTAGTTTGGAGGAGAAGAAACTAAGGCCCAGGTTCTCGTCGGTTGAGGAAGCTCCCTAGCATCTTTTCCTCAGCGATTTATTTTTTTAATACGGCTGCTCAATATCGGTTCGTATGTTATGCACAGTAAGATGGTATTTAATTTATTTAAATGACACAGAAGAGGACAGTAAGAAGTAATGATCACAATAATTCGCTTAAGAAGAGGTGTTAGAGACCTTCCTTAACTGACGAGAATACAAGCCTAAAACTTACGCTGTAAACATGGCGGGGAATCCTTGCAGTTAGATGTTGCGTGTTACATTCCATTCTTGCCAACATCAGACCCTTTTATCCAGCTTACGAACAATCGTTGGCAATTTAAGGAGACAGGAACAATGCCAATTAAGTTTCGAATACCATTATTTTTAATTTATCCGTAGTCCCGTCAGGCGATTTTATGTCTTCCATGGCAGGCACTTTAACCCCTTTACCACGAGGGCTTACTTCGCATTTAATTCTGGTAAACACATGATAATCACAGTAATTTTTTTTACATCTCCACTAACACCTTCATCATAAGGACATACAGCATTATACAATTTCTTCTGGCTAACAGGAAACGATGTTATTCAGCCGTGGAGGGATCCCATAGCGTTAAGGAGTCAATGTTGCCCTGTATTTTGCCGGGCTAGAAATGCCCTTATCATTGTTACTGAATACTGAGGGATCGATTATCTTACGTCAGCCAGCCCGGCGACCAGCATCACACGCCAGCCAATGTTTTGTACCCTGGGACTCGTTCCCTGTCGCCAGTTGGAAGGTTTGGAGTTACAGAATTTTGGGACTTTGGTATGCTACTTTTGAGAATGTGTAGGGGAGACTGATGTCTCATGGGTTTGTTTTTGAATGGTGTCAGAACCCCTCAGTATTGCCGAGGATAAATGGTGCGAGATACAGTAGTTGGGTTTTCTAAAAAATCATGTTAGGTAAGTTTGATATGAGGAACTGGAGTGCTGTGGTCGTGATGTAGCTGTGCTAGAAAACATTAAGAGAAAAACTCTGTAATACTTTAGCCATGTGAATAAGTTGGACAATGAACGGCTGACTGGGAGAGTGTAGCCTATGTGAAAGAGTTGCTGGGGGAGACGGGGGAAGGAAGACCGACGATGAGATGGAGAAGAGAAGTGGAGAGGTATATGAGAGATGGGAGAGTGTTTTGGAGAAAAGGTGGCCAGATGGCAGAGAACAGGATGGCATGGTGGCTGTTTGTCTGAGATCACCCCTTATGGGATTAGGGCATTTGGCGGTAGACTGTGGCGACAGACTGACAGATGAAAGTTTTGATATTTGGTTAATTTAACAGATGAAAGTTTTGATATTTGGATAATTTAAGTATTCAGCCTTTGGGTAATGTGTAGAGGAGGTTGAAAAATGGGGGTTGGTTTCGGAAGGGGGTCGGCATCTTTCAGATTTGCTATCACATGCTCTTTGACATTAACAGGTATTTACTCAATTATATATATATATATATATATATATATATATATATATATATATATATATATATATATATATATATATAGTTATAGTTATAGTTATAGTCATAGTTATTTATTTATTTTTGATTATATAAAGTCTGATACGTTAAGAATATGATGTTTAACATTTGGCTATGTGCATAGGAGGTTGACATTTGTGGGCTGGTTTCGGAACGGCGTCTTTTTTAAAGATATTTAGGGCTTTGTAAAATTTCAGCCTAATATTGGTAACTTTTGGCTAATCTGATTATAAGTAGATACATGTGAGTCTGGGTTTTGACTGAAGGGATAGGCAGACAGATATGGATTTGTGGGTAGTAGTAAAAACGACATATTGATGGACAGATGGTTATAGATAAAAGGCCGGATAGATACATAGGTATATGGGTTGTGGCGGCGTCAGGCGTCTGTCATAAGAGCCGGGGAGTTGGTAAACGTCCTTGGATTATCTGTTCTCTCTTGTGATTTTAACCCTCTGACTTGGCTATATAAAGTTTGTATTTACATTGTGACTGATGACAGACGATTTAACTAGGCTCAAGAGAAACCTAGGGCTTAAAAAAATGTTTGACTACTACGATTTTTGTATTTAGAACTGTCGTATTCGAATTTATGGCGATCATATTTTACTCATCTCACAGAAAATCGCCGCAGTCAAAGATTAAAGTAAAATGCATTATGCCAGGCCCCTGTACCTGACATTAGCCCAAGGTCTGGCAAAAAAAACAGCTTGACTTTTGTAGTGTTTAAACTATACTTTCTTGTTATTCTGCTTCTGCATACAGCACACTGTATTGTAATTCAGTAACGCCCGCTTTCTTAACTATTGTAACTCAACACATGGCACCTTCATAATTATTACCTGATTATATTTATCAATACAATGCTTGTGTCTGCCTACATTTGACCCCCTCGGATATCGACGTGCCATATATCAAAAGACGCGGAACGACGAGCTGACAACGATCGCAAAAAGTATTGCTGCGTGAAGTCAGTTGCCCACGAGCCACGCGTAGTTTTGTGCGGCTTTTCGTCAGACATTGGGAACCCTCTACAGGTCAAACCGCTGGGTGGAATGAGCTGAAATTTTGCATGGGCATCCCTCGTATGTCAGAGCAGGTCCCTGTCAAGTTTGGTGTATGTGAACATAATAATAACTAATTTAGTGCTAAAATTAGGGGCGAAGCCTGACAGCCATTGGCAGGAGCAAGCGCCTAACAGCCCGACAGGGCCGCTATATGCTTTTGCACCCCATAGTGGTATCAAAAGAGTGAGTACTACAGTGCACTGTACAAAATAAATCGTTGAAGCATAGCTCGGTATTACACCGCTTCCTCTGTCCACCACAACACGGCCCCAAGACCTGTATGACACGCCTGGAATTTGTGTCATGTGGCACGACGATGCTTTGCCCCGACACAACAACAAAACACCAGCTTTTCCACCGTGCAATTTTCTTGATAGCCACGTGGAATCTGTGTGTGTGTGTGTGTGTGTGTGTGTGTGTGTGTGTGTGTGTGTGTGTGTGTGTGTGTGTGTGTGTGTGTGTGTGTGTGTGTGTGTGTGTGTGTGTGTGTGTGTGTGTGTGTGTGTGTGTGTGTACACAGGTAAGCAGACAACACATCGATATGTGTTTGTATAGTTAGTCTGAATGAACAGTAAGTGTACATGTAGTCAACGAGGACGAGTGTATAGCGAGCATCAAAAGTCCTGTCGCCCCCCTCCCTCTCTCTCTCTCTCTCTCTCTCTCTCTCTCTCTCTCTCTCTCTCTGCAACAATTAGTGTGGCGAATCCTCAGCAGTCGACACTAATGAAACTGATCTAAAGGTAGCAAAATAAATTCATCAGTGTCAGTTACTGCGGATTCACCACACTGTCGCAAACCATGGAGAGGAAAACAAGAGCTGCGACAGGACTTTTGATGGCGGCTGTACGTACGTGTGGCGCCCCAACCTTTCCTATCTTGGAGGAAAACAATTTGCCCGTCCATTTCCAGGGCGTCCAGACAGACAGATGGATCCTCGTGGGTGATTTCTCAATTTCCTGACCAGAATATTGATGGACACAATTATCGGCCAAAGCCAGCCCACGAAAACAGTCTTGTGTTCCCCTGTCCCTCGGCCCACTAGCGTTATTATTTCTCACTTGTAAATTCGGTCGTCATCCCGTCAAGCGTCCACGGGTTGTTCTATACAATCACTCAGCCTACAATTACTGGAAGGGTAGCAGGGGCGCTAGGATTGTGTAGATGGACTTGAGAGCTATATCTATTGTATTTCACACACACACACACACACACACACACACACACACACAGCAAGAGTTATAACCCTAATTAAAAGATAGAAAACTTTACCAGAGGGAAAACTGCGTGAATAACTTCAGGGAGACGTGAGGCGTACACACTTTACCCATATTTACAAACTTTCTTCAACTCATCTCTTGCATTTTAGTGGCATTTTCTTCAAATATATCTTTCTTGCTTCCTCCACATGGTTTTATTCAGCTCTGGGGAGATTTGGGGGTGGCGACTGGCGGTGGCCGAGGCGCTAGAGAGGTGGCCTGCATTCACAACGGACCCAGGTTCGAATTCCGGCTGGGGCAGGGAATAGTTTAGGGGCTTCAATTTCATTAAAGCAGAGTTTACAGATCCACCATAAGACCCGCCGAAATGTTATAAAACACCCTCACTAATACCAACGTACCAAGACACCAGTCCTGTATGAGTCAGCTCTAGCAAGTATTTAATATATGGACGGTGAGTGTTAGCGCCGTAATGGTGACATTTGGAGGCGAAGTAAGAGGTCTGCTGGGCCTCAGGGAATGAACTGATAAGTCTATGCCAGGAGTTGGATATAAAGAAAAATAAAAGGTAGAGGGTATATGATGACTACATTTAACATCCCTAATTGCACTCTCAAAAGCTGAAAAAAAAAAAAAAAAAAAAAAGTCAGGAGATAGCAAGACTGAAGTAATACTTTTTTTTTTTTATGAGTGCATAAAAGCGTAAGCCAGCCTCAAAATTTTGACATCCGTTTATGTAACACTTAAAAACTGCTTTATGTGACCAGCCTGCATCCCACATTAAAGTATACAGTCAGCAACGATAAAGAGAAGTGTGATATTATGTTCTATCGTCATCACATTTTCAGAAATTATCATAAAGATTAAGGGTTCCTCCATACTTTCGCTCACTCGGTTTTTGACAATATAGTCGAAGAAAGCTACGTCGCCGGTCTCAGTGGGTTAAGTTGTGAATGAGTTTTATTGCTTATTTTCCCTCCTTCACTCGTTCAGCAAACTACACATCCATATCTGAGTGACTATTACCCCTGTGACATATGTGATGCAATATTTCGTTTAGCAATATTTCTCTTATTCATGCTTGTTGCCAGCCTGCGATGATGGGGGTAGGAGAGGATGGTCGGTGGCGCGGGAGTGAGAAGCAGGGAGGAGGAAGGTTGAAAGTCTCCTACAAAATACGTTTCCAATTTTCCAGATCAAATTCTTCAGCTAAACGATTTTGTCTTTCATTATCCACTTTATCGAACACAACTTTATTTTTAATTTTTATCAGACTTGTGAGTACACCCATATCTTTGTTCCATTGCTGACTTCTTTATTTAAGTTTTCATCTCTTAAAGTCATCCCATGATTTCATTAACCAGTTTTGTACGCATTTCCACATTTCAAAAATTCGTTACTGCTTACACCCATTTTTTTTTTAGGTGTTCTGTTACATAAGCGAGCGGGCAGGCATTTAACGAGGGAGATATTTAACACGGGAAGCGGAAGGAGTTTGTCCAGAAAATTCTCGAAGCCCTGATCTTCAGATAATTACTACTAAATATACATCATAGATGAAAATAGAAGCACATCTTTAAACAAGAACTATTAGTGCTCTAAGTAATTTAAAGTATATGCTTAAAATCTCACGTTCAGATTTGTATTCATACAAAAAAACAGTGAGTAATGAATGTGTAGCAGAATCCGAAGACAACTAAAACAGTTTACCCTTACACATTCAGGGAAATACCTTCTTAACAATATGGCTGAACAGCTTTGCCCAAATTCTTTTTAAGAACACCAGTGCACCATCACAAAGATCTGCCATGAAAATTCAGCTTTTGCCCTTAACAAGACACATTTTCCTAGTCCTGAGCTAGGTCTATGTTCAGCTATACACATATTCTGATATTTCGTTCTTCTACACACACACATTTGTTTTTCTGATACTTCATTTTTCTCCTACACTCTCTCTCTCTCTCTCTCTCTCTCTCTCTCTCATGTCACTAGCCCTTCTTCGCTACAACCTTTTGACATCCGTTTCAGTATCCTCCTAAACAATTACCTTCATTTCAGCCTCTGGTTTCACTTACGCACATTTCGTAATTTCAGCACTGTTTCTGCTACTCACATTTCCGCCTTACATTTTTCAATGGCGGGATATTGCCACCTTTTAAAGAACAATTGCATGTCGTAATTTTCTTTTTTGCCGTTTTTTCAGTAAGAAATATAGAAGAGACAAAGGAATATTCTGCATTCCGTATTATTTTCTTTTTCTTTTCTCGCACCGTAATTATTAGTCTTTTTTTTTTTTTTGGCAAGTACAACAAGAGACTTGGAAAGATGATAAATTTTCCTTCTCTTTCCTTAAAAAAAAAAAATAAAAAATGTAAATCACAACATCCGAATCGATGCTAAATTCGGCTGTGCATCCGGGAACGATTTTTCTCCTAAATGTACTTCACCATTTCAATATCCACTTTATCTTGGACACATTCGTTTGCAGTTCAGTGCTCGTCTTCCGCTACACGTAACTCCTTATTTCTTAGTTAGACAGCCATTTCTTATCTAAACAGCTATTTCATAGATGAACAGCCATGTTTTATATACAAGGCCATTTCTTATACGAAGAGCCATTTATTATCTAAACAGCCATTTCTTGTTTTAACATCTAATTCTTTTCTAAACAGCCATTTTCTTATTTAGTTAGCCGTTTCTTATCTAAACAGCCATTTCTTATTAAACAGCCATTTCTTATTTAAGACAGCCATTTCTTATTAAACAGCCATTTCTTATTTAGACAGCCATTTCTTATTAAACTGCCATTTCTTATTTAAGACAGCCATTTCTTATTAAACAGCCATTTCTTATTTAAGACAGCCATTTCTTATTAAACAGCCATTTCTTATTTAGACAGCTATTTCTTATTAAACTGCCATTTCTTATTTAGACAGCCATTTCTTATTAAACTGCCATTTCTTATTAAACAGCCATTTCATATTTAGACAGCCATTTCTTATTAAACAGCCATTTCTTATTAAACAGCCATTTCTTATCTAAACAGTCATTTCTCATCTAGACAGCTATTTCTTATTTAAACCGCCATTCAGTAGTTAAACGGCCATTTCCATCTTCCATCACCAATTTTCTGATAAACCCTCTGCGCCAGTTCAGTGTCCGTTCTCTTAGTATACTTATTTTCCCATTTCAATACTCGTTTTCCTACAACACATCCTTTCTCAATGCAATACATACCCTGTTTCTTTATCAGAATACTCAACCAGGCCACCCCCCCCCCACAGGACGCAGCGTTGGGCAATTGACAGAGCAACTGACAGAGAGAGAGATACTCGAATCCTACAATATATTTCGTCACTTCGATTCTCAACTAGACCATTTCACACTAGTTGCGGCGTCTGGAAATAGATAGATAGATAGACAAAACGATAGATGCTGTACACAGAGGGATCAGACAGGTAGGTAGATACCCGAGTCCAACAACACACATTTCCTCACCGCAATACTTGACTGGGCTGCCCCTCACGTAACATATAGTCATGCAATAGATAGATAATTAGACAGGGCGATAATATGACAGGCAGACAGTCAGGCCGACAAAATGACAGGCAGACAGACAGGGCGACAAAATGACAGGCAGACAGACAGGGCGACAATATGACAAGCAGAGAGACAGCGACAGAATGACAGGCAGAGAGACAGAGACAGACATGTACTTAAGTCCTGCAACACAAATTTCCTCATTTCAATGCACACACACATATTTCCTCACTGCGACTCTCAACTACAAGAGCCCTCACAAGATACGGCGTCAGGCAATATATATATATATATATATATATATATATATATATATATATATATATATATATATATATATATATATATATATATAAAACTAAAGACAGACAAACAGACAGGCAGACACTAGGTTTCTGCAACACACAATTCCTCGTTGCAATTTCCGTGTGCTGATGCCGATGACAACCCTTGCAATATCCGGATTTATAAGTGGTAAATTCTCTTTAATCGTTTAGTGGGGACGAAACAGGCAGGCTTTAGCACATCCCGGCATAGCTCCTGTTTTAGCCATTATGATCCTAATCAGATCTTTTTTTTTTCCCCTCAGGATAACTATCTAGTGACACTAGCAACACTATCTAGTGATAGCAGCAACACAAAAGCATCTCCATTATTTATTTATTTATATATTACTTTTTAAGGGGAGAAAGTACCCCTATTCTCGTCGGTTAAGGAAGCTCCCTACCACCTCTTCCTTATCGATTTATTTTTGGATATGGCCGGTGAATACTTTTGTACGTAATTTATGCAGAATATGGCGACGTAAGAAGGATTTGTAACAGAAGAGGACAGTAAGGTGAAATATGCCAATTAAATCGCATAGGAAAAAGTAGCAGAAGCTTCCTTAACTGATGAGAATAAGGACCCGTATTTAGCACATTAAGGTCAAGTACTGAACACATCCCTGCGATCCCTGATTCAGTGCAACGGCCTAATTACACCTCTGAATGTTTTCCTGCTACTGAATAAATCGTCTACCGTCACCAAGAATATAATTAACCTGTTTCTTGTTTTAGGGCACAGAAAGATTTTTTAATCAATCTAATTACTTTTTTTTGGGGGGGGCACATTTTGGCGAAGTGCCTGGATTCAAGATTTCCTGCGCAAACATAATGGCCGAATTCTAGCATACTTCACACTACATTTTCCTTACCATCTTTAATTTATTACATAATTTTCATCTTTTCTCTACCGGCTGAGACTTTGGTAGGTGTTACATGGACTCTGGGCAGCACTGTCGTCGGTTAAAGAAGCTCCCTAATACCTTTTCCTAAGACATTTATTTTGCTTATTACATCTTATTGTCATCGCCTGTTATAAAAATCCTTCTAATGTCGCCATACTCTGCATAAATTACGTACAAAGTCATATTAACCAACCATACCACAAAATAAATCGCTAAGGAAGACGTACTAGTGAACCCCCTTACCCGACGAGAACACGGATCTTTACGTGACAAGTGGGGTTGGTGGAGGATTAGTGCCCCTCCCTGTAAAAACAATTAACTCTAAGCCCTTGGCCACTCCGTTTGGGATACATGGCGTCTGGCAATGAATGAATGAATGAAAATACGAAGCACACAACAAAGGAGTGTGAAATGTTGGGTACCCACCCAGCTTGAACTCTATTTTCTCACACGTTTCGGGCAACCCAGAACCCATCTTCAGGCGTTGTGTTGGGTTCTGTGTAGCCCGAAACGTGTGAGAAAATACACAGTTCAAGCTGTAACCTGTGTCTCTCTCTCACCCAACATTTCCATTTGTAATGGATCATCTACAAAGGAGTATGAGAAGGATGGATGCTGTCTGTAGTTTGGGGAGGCATGGGGGTTACGGAAGGCGGGACACAGTGCTGGAGGAGGACTGTCAGCGAACTTTCGCTCACAAGTGAAGGTTACAGAGGCAAACTAAGTAATAAAAAATGCATAAATAACAAACAACAATATCTAGGTGCGGAAAAAATCGCTACAAAAAATGGTGCTAGGAACCGTCCACTGCCAACGAGAATGCTACTCAGTACTCTAATTCCGTCTTGGAGACTTCTCTGCAAAACGAATAAAATGGTCTGGCGGCAGCGTAGGTAAACTGGTCTCAGGGTATCAAGAATAAATAGACTGTGTGGAAAGTAGAAAAAAAAAAATCTGGTGTCAGAAGAATAACATAATCAAAATAAAAACATGAGTGAATCGTATAAAGGGTCGTTTTCTATTTGGGAGAGTTTGTAACCTCTTTACTCTGCATATCACTCGCTCATATCTGTTCTACTAATTGCTCTGTCTCTATTGACTGCTTAAGCGTTTGTTGCAGCTGCTCTCGCTTGATGTGTGCGGGTGCAAAAAATGAACACAGCCAAAGAAACCAAGGATGAGTAAGTTAAGAAAGCTGGAGACGCGAGTTCATTTTAAAAACTCAAACCCAAGCAAGGAACCCAGAAAACAGAGTAGTACTAAAGAGAAAGTAAAACATGAAAAAAGAAAGCCAAACTCACCCAGAGGAATGCTGGGAGTGGAAAGTATAGGAGAAAATAAATAAAAATAAATAATAATAATAAAGTGTAGAAATAAAAATAATGACTAAAGTTGCCGAACAACCAGCGTTTTAACATAAGAGGAAAGTATAAAAACTAGTAAAACCTGAAGACTATGGACAACAGAATAAAAGTAAAGAATAAAGACTATTTAAGAAAAACAATATGCAACTAAAGACACAGAAACACAGAGCACGTAAACAGAGGAAAAATAAAAACAAACCAGCCAGCATGACCTTGCAGGAACAATCAGTAACCAAGCGCACATAACTTCCATTTTTATTTTTAAACTTTTGTGGGGGGAGGGGGGTTGAAAAATTACGTCTCGAAAAATATACCCTCTAAAGAGCCTTTTCCATGTAAATTTCCCCGGCCGTACTTAAAGTGGTCTAACGAACCGGACGATTAGCTCTCCTTTGAACAACTGACGGAGATACTGTGCGTCTCTACAGCGAAAACCACTCTCGTGGTGCAGTGAGGTAGTGTGGTGGTGGTGGGAGGGGAGGGGAGAGGTGGTAGAAAGGGAAGACAGGGAAACGAGGAGGAGGAAAGGGAAAGGGAGAATGCAAAGAAATGGAGGAGGAGGGAGAAAGGAAAAAAGGGGAATGGGCGTAGAAAGAAATGAAGAGAGGGAGGAGGAAAGAAAGAAATGTGAAAAGAAGGAGGAAGGAAAAGGAAGGATGAAAAAAGGAAAAATGGAAATGTAGGAGGAAGAAAAGAATGGGGCAAGAGAGGAAAACTGAAAGAACGGAGGAAGGAGGGAAGGGAGGAAAGAATGAGGAATGGGGGAAAAATTAAAGATAAGGAAATGGGAGGAAGAAGTGAAAGAGAAAAGGGGAGGAAGAGAAAGGATAAGGAGGGAGGAAAAAAAAGAACAGGAAAGGAGGGAAGGAAAAAAAAAGAGGGGGGGAAGGAAGGATTAGAAAGAGAAAAGGGGAACGGAAGGAAAGAAATGGGAAAAGGAGGAGAAAGAAATGGAAACGTATATGATGAAGAAGAAAGGGTGAAGGAGGGAGGAAGGAAAGAATGGGAAAAGGAGAGAAGGAAGGAAAGAGAAACGGGAAAGCAAGGAAAGAATGGGGGAGCATGGATGGAACGGGAGGAAGGAGAAGCTGTAGAAGGAGAGATGGGATGAAGAAGTTAGAGGTGAGGGTGACGGGAGGGGAGGAAAGGAGAGGAGGATGGTGAGGAGGGGTGTTACTAATGATTTAATTGTTGTTAGTAATGTCCTATTAACTGGAAATTGTATGGTTTGTCAACCTTCCTTACTCTTATGTAAATGTTACTGTAGATAATATATAACTTTGTATAACTATGCCTGGATGCTAGAAGTGTATGTGACTTCACTCGCCGAGCAAAGTCTGGCCACTCCCTTGAATTTGCTGTGTCTGCATTTTTTGGAAGCTGGGGCGACGAGTGTGCCGGCTTAGAGTCAGTCAGAAGCAGGCTACCAACCAGGGCATATCAGTGTTAAATTAAGTCAGAGTAAATAAGAGAACTGACGACGGACTTACTAAGGATTTCAGGGGCAGTGTCCAACCGTTTTTTTTAAATAACGTCTCAACAAAGCGTCGGACAAGGATTTAACTTTGGCAGTGCATGTTTGAGACCCCGACCTAATTTGTAAAATTATGCTTTTGTACCAAATGTGTATGATTAAGGCATTTATAAGAGTAAATGTAGGGTAAACTTAGCTAAAATCGTCAGAGGCATGTAGCGAGGCTAGCTTCGGTCACGATACAAGCCCCGCCCACAATTCGGAACGTGACGTCGGTGTGACGTAGTAGTAATCACCGACGCAAGTGGCAGTTCTGTCTTTATGTAAGCTGCTTCAGATTCAATGCCTCAGGGTTACTCATATTTCTGAGCTGCGGCTGATTTTTAGAGTGACTGTACATCCCTCCAGAATGCCTATCAGTACATAGTATATGCATCGCCCTCTTACACATATTGTGACGTCAATATGACTTATTCACTTCTGAAGAGTAGTAATCACTGTCTGAGCCGGCACCGCTGGGCGAGGTGATGTGGCGGCCGCCGACAGGCGAGACGTTACCAAACCGAAACTTCAGCGATGGCGAGCATCTCTTATTGTCCTAGAGGTTGCAAGACTGCTTTTGTGATGCGGCTTTTCGCGGTATACAACCGCGAAAGGGTCCGCATGAGGAATTTAATATATTTCCTTTTGAATCATGCCAATCAATCACATTAAAAATGCTACTTTTCAGTTTTATTTCATTATAAAAAAATATATTCTTTTACAGATGATAGTGGGCGTTCACAATGAACAAGTTTAATAAACCACTGCTCTTTGTTACATGCACCGAGCATGTAGCAATGGCCATATTGTCCACGTAAATTATAAGTAATTTCCTCCAAGTAAACCTTTTTTTCGCAAACATTCTCCTCATATAAGGACCATACTGAATCTGTAGTAGGGGTGAAATATTACTTCGGTGTGTGTGTGTGTGTGTGTGTGTGTGTGTGTGTGTGTGTGTGTGTGTGTGTGTGTGTGTGAGAGAGAGAGAGAAAGTACTGTATTTGGGGGGGGGTTAGAAAGATAGAACTGCCACTTGCGTCGGTGATTACTACTACGTCACACCTACGTCACGTTCCGAATTGTGGGCGGGGCTTGTATCGTGACCGAAGCTAGCCTCGCTACATGCCTCTGACGATTTTAGCTAAGTTTACCCTACATTTACTCTTATAAATGCCTTAATCATACACATTTGGTACAAAAGCATAATTTTACAAATTAGGTCGGGGTCTCAAACATGCACTGCCAAAGTTAAATCCTTGTCCGACGCTTTGTTGAGACGTTATTTAAAAAAAACAGTTGGACACTGCCCCTGAAATCCTTAGTAGCTTACCCCATTAAGCCTGCTTCAGGGGGAGGAAAACATGGAAGGGGGAGGAAGGAATGAGAGGGGCAAGAGAACGCTGGAGGAGGAATGGAAGAGGGAAATGAAGAGAAGAGTCGGGAAGGGAATGAGAGAGGGAAGGAGGAAGTGTGGGGAGGCAAGAGGCTGACTTATATTAAAAAAGTGGAAGGGGAGAATGGGTGAGGGGAATGAGGGAGAAGGGAGGGAGGCGAACAGAAGAAAGAGGGGAGAAGAACGACTTAGAAAACAGAGAGAAGAAGGGAAGGGGGGAAGGAGGAGGAAAGATGCTGGATAGTGGAGGAAGGAAGGGAAGAGGAGTGTAGGAGAGGGAAAGCTGGAAAGGCAAGGAACAAGGGGTGTCGTCACAGAGAAAACCACTCTCGGGCTACGGAGGTGAAGGGATGGGGGAGGGAAAGGAGAGGGAGTACAGGCAGTAGAGAGAAGGAAGGATAAAAGGAGGAGGCAGGAGGATAATAATGGGGAAGGGAACGGAGAGGAATGACGGAAGGGGGCAGAGGAAACGTGAAAGAGAAGGGGCAAAGGCAGTGGGGGGAAGGAGAAAGAAGTGGTATAAAGATGAGACCGGAACATAAAGTGACGGGGAAGGAATGGAAAACGAGTACAGGATGGGGATTAGGGAAACTGGGATGTGCTAAAACGTAAAGTTGGGGTGGCAGGCGCCATGAATCGGAGTCTCCACGCTCAGATCCGTAACTTAGACCTTTTAGCCAGTGGCGGGATATGATTCACAATCCAAGGATGCAAGGCCACTGCATTATCCAGGTTACTGCAGGTACTGAGTGTTAACCTTCGGTACTAAGTTACCCACCCAGAAAGGGTTGACGGACACCACAGTCGAGTGGCACCAGCTGCCCGCACAAGGATTCGAACCCTGGTGCTATCAGGCAGGAGGAGAATAAAGGGGAATTATCTGGTGTACGGAGAGACCAGAATAACGAAAAGGAAGAAATGAGAAGCAGTTTGCCTGAAAATGAGCGCAAACACACACACACACACACACACACACACACACACACACACATACACACACAAAATCACATTCACGTGTACAGTTTACACATACATGTAAACAAACATACATACACATGTATGCACACATATACACGGACATACATAAACACGTCCACACATTCATATTCGCATGCACACACTACATGTACACATACACATACATACCCAGGATCGAATCCCCGCTGGGACAGGGAACAGTTTAAGGATTTGAATTTCCTAAAAGCAGACTTTCTTGATCTACCAGATGACCCGCCGACATGTTGTAAAAATACCCCCACTAATACCAGTACAAAAGTCCTGTATGAGACAGCCCTAGCATGTATTCAATATGGATGGTGGGTGTTAGCGCCGAAGTGGTGACATGTGGAGGTGTAGGAGGACTACTGGGCCTTGGGATAGGTCACTGCCCCCGAGAAATAGGCCCTGAAGCCTTTGCCCAGAGTAGGACACGTAAAATATATCTATCTATCTGTCTATCTATTGCCAGACGCCTCAATCCCGTTTGGGGTGGCCACAAACAAATCGCCTCCAAATCGCCCTGTTCCCCGCCATTTCACTGCCCTGCTCCCAACTCACACCCCCCTCTCTCATATACCTCTCCACCCCATCCCTCCATCTCATCCTCGGCCTCCCCCTCCCTCTTCCCCCCTCCACCTCACTCACATACACTCTCTTCGTCAGTCTTTCACCCTCCATCCTCTCCACATGGCCAAACCACCTCAGTGTGTTCCTCATAACGCTTCCTATCACATCCACATCCACACCACAACGCTCCTTTATATCCTCATTCGTCAGCCTGTCCCTCCACGTGACTCCACAGGCTCCTCTTAAATAACTCATTTCCACTGCTCTCACTCTTGACTTGTGTCCTTCCAACAATGTCCAAGCTTCACTTTCGTACGTTAGAGTTGGTATCACAATACTGTCATGTAGTAACTTTTTCACTTCCATGCTCACTTCCCTGTTTCTTATCACTGCTTTCAAAGAACCAGCAACCTTTCTTCCCTGCTGTACCCTTTCAAGCACTTCACCCTCCAAACCTCCATCCTTACTCATCACACTACCCAAATACTTAAACGTACTCACATTTTCCAATTCCTCACCATCTAACCTCGCTGTACATTCACTAACTTCACCTCTCTCAAAGACCATCACTTTACTCTTCCCTACATTCACCTTTAGGTTCCGTTTCTTACACACTCTCTCAAACTCATCCACCAAGCCTTGCAGCTCCCCTTCGTCTTCACTCAACAACACAGTATCATCTGCAAACAACAGTACAGGGAGTTTCCAAACACTATCCTCTCTCACCAGGGCCACTCCAACATCCACTACCCTACCTCGTACCTCTTTGATTACCCCATCCATGTACAGATTGAACAACCATGGAGACATGACACATCCCTGTTTCAAACCAACTTTCAAAGAGAAAAATTCACTTAGTTCACCAACCACACGCACTGCAGCCTTCGCACCATCGTACATACTCTTTACAGCATTCAACAACTTCCCATCTACTCCATATATTCTTAACACTTTCCACAATCCTTGTCTATCCACCCTGTCATATGCTTTCTCCAAATCCATGAAAGCCGCATACAACTTCTTTCTCTTCTCTAGAAATTTTTCCACTAAAGATCTAAGAATGAATATCTGATCTACACAACCTCTTCCCTTCCTAAAGCCTCCCTGTTCTTTTCCAACTAATTTCTCTGTTCTTTCTCTACCTCTGTCTATAAGTATCCTACCATACACTTTTCCTATTATACTAAGAAGACAAATGCCCCTATGATTACCACACACTTCTTTTTCCCCTTTTCCTTTGTACAAGGGAATAATTATACCTGACTTCCAATCCTCCGGGACTCTACCTTCCTCCCAGGCCAATCTGCACATCTTCCACATCCATTCTACTACCATCTCTCCCCCATGCTTCAGCATTTCACCACACACTCCATCAATTCCTGGGGCTTTCCCCGATTTAACTTTCTTCATTGGTTCCACAACTTCTATCCTACTGATTTCTTCCTGTCTTCTCACCTCCCTCCTTCTCCCAGCCATTCCCCAGCCACTTATACTCGCATTACTTCCATCCTCTACGTTCAACAATTCCTTAAAGTGTTCTCTCCATCTGCTCACCTTTTCTCCCTTCTCCACTAGTAATCTACCATTTTTATCTTTCACTCCCCTGCTAACTTCACTTCCACCCTGTCTTACTCTTTTCACTTCTCTCCAGAACATTTTCTTACAGTCCCTCCACTTTACACTCAAATTCCTTCCAAATTCCTCATCCACTCTCTTCTTACTCTCTCTTACTAATCTTTTCACCTCTCTCTTCCTTTCCACATATAACTCTCTCTTCCGCCTCTCAACTTCTTCCACGCCCCTATTTCTCATCCATTCATTGTATGCTTTCTTCTTTTGTGCCACAGCCTGTTTCACCTCTTCAGTCCACCACGCTGTTCCTTGCACCCCCCTCCGTCTTCTCTTCCTTCCACACACCACACCACATGCTGCACATATTTCTTCTGTAAATATCTTACACACACCTTCCACGTCTCCCATCTGCTCCAATTCATATTTGCCCAATCGTTCCTCCACTTCTCTCTTATACTCTGCCTTTTTCTCATCCTCTTGTAACCTTTCCACTCTCCTTGCAACTACTCCTTCCTCTCGTCTTTCCCTTCTTCTATTCCTCCATCTCACTTGCATCCTAATTCTGGCCACCACCAAGTAGTGGTCAGAAAGTCCACTCCCCCAACCTCTATACACTCTTGCATCCTTTACACATCTTCGCATCCTTTCATCCACACACACACATAATCAATCATTGCCTTCCTTTCATTCAGTTCACCACCCACCCTTCTCATCACTCGCCATGTATACCTGTGGATCATTTTATGCCTGAAGAGGGTATTGGCTATCACCAACCCCCTCCCAGCACAAATGTCCACTAACGCACTCCCATTCTCATCTATCTCGGCAGGCACTCCCCACTCACCAACTATTCCATCCACCTTCACATTACCAACTTTACCATTCATATCACCAATCAAAAACACTCTCTCATTCCTTCCAAACTTTTCCATGCACATTTCCACATTTGTCCAGAACTCTTCTCTCACTCTTCTAGCACGATCTTGCGTTGGCGCATACACACACACAATTGCCCACATTTGTATTCCAACTTTCAACTTTACCCACACAATCCTTGACCCAACTGATCCATACTGTCTTATGCTCTTCTTCCATCTTTTACTCACAACTATACACACTCCTTCCTTTGCCCTCTCATTCTCATCTACTCCTGCACATATACCCCATCCATACTCCCATTCTCTCACACTTTCTCCTCTCCATTTTGATTCAGTTATTCCACATACATCCACTTTCGCACCCTCAAGCACCTGGAGAATCTCTCTCTCTTTCACCTCATCATTCGCTCCTCTTACATTCCATGTACTCATTACCAAGTCCTTTGTCCGGTCCTGGGTCGTCATCGTTTGGTCAGTCCTTGTCCGAGGCTTCTTGTTTGTTTTTTTAGTTAGTTGTTTTCCGGGGGGGGGGGGGAGGGGGCACTAACCCTCCGCCAACCCTTTTAGTCGCCTTTTACGACAAGCAGGGATACTGGGGGAGTATTCTTGAAAACCCCCCTATATATATATATATATATATATATATACCCACACAGAAATCATACACGGACATGTGTGTGTATGTGTGTGTGTGTGTGTGTGTGTGTGTGTGTGTGTGTGTGTGTGTGTGTGTGTGTGTGTGTGTGTGTGTTTCATCTTTTGTCTCTGCACTTTTTGCAACCTTAATGTTTAACAATAATATCTGAATAAAAAATGTCTTCTCTTGTACACTGTCGAGACAATAACTATTTTACCTACCACCACCACCACTGCACCCACCACTACAACCACCATCACCACCACTACACCCACACCCCGTATCATTTCTAAAACTGTTGGTCTTAAACACGGGCACCTCGATTTTCTCTGCTTCTACTCCTATTATGTATATATCTTTTGTATCACCATGACACGCCATTAACGGAATGCCCAACCACTGTAATATTTCATGATTCTCCAGGGTAAATACAAATACAACAAACACTCGTACACACTGACATGCAGGATTATCCCCGAAAAGAATATGAATATTATTAATGGTACACTATTTTTTTTTTTTGTCAGGCACCATATTGTGCACGTTTTGAAAAATAAACACACGAATGCTGAAATAAAGCTGCAGTTTAATAGAGCAATCACTATTCCGTGGCAAAAATTAAAAAAATATATTTTGATGACACACTGAATATTCATAAATATATAGTCTAACTCTATGCATGCCAGCGCACCAAAACACTTCCCCCTGCACACACACACACACACACACACACACACACACACACACACACACACACACACACACACACACACACACACACACACACACAAATAACGAGTTTTTATCTTTATTCAGTTTAACATTGATACAGCCTGAAGATAGCTTGAGAGAGACCTCTTGTGGTCCTAGTTTCATCATCGGTCTCACTTCCCGTCCTCCAGGCCTCAAGTGCCTAAATTATTGTACAGTAAATGCCTGGCTAAAAATTCCACCCTTTCACTCACCATCTCCTGACCCCTTACACCTCAACAACCCCCAACCACCCTACTCCCCACTCTAACTTCACCCTCAACGCCCCGACTCCCATCCCCCAGTCCATCACCACGCCTAACCCCAACCACCACAACTCTGTCAGCTATGGTGCTAGGGCGTGAAGCTGCTGCCGCTGCACTAACTAACTTTCACACGTTTATAACTCTCTCTCTTTCTGTGTGTGTGTGTGTGTGTGTGTGTGTGTGTGTGTGTGTGTGTGTGTGTGTGTGTGTGTGTGTGTGTAGTGTGTGCCTGAGAGAGAGAGAGAGAGAGAGAGGGAAAGAGAGAGAGAGAGAACTGTATCTCGGGTTCATGTAGTTGTACGTTGAATGTGCCAACCAATGCACCACTGTTCCCCCATACCTTTAATCTAAGAGGGAAATGGTTTAGGTAGGTCCCAGTTTCTGACGGCTGGAGAGTTGTGAGCATTAAATCTAGTTAGCCTGCATGCCACGTTACAGAGTGCAGTCAGCAGCGAGGCACAGAGGTCAACCAGGCTTCACTCTCATCAGGGGTTCACAAATGACTATCATAAATTTAAGTTTTAACTACAAGGCCACAGCTATACAGGGTGGTCCATATATAACGCTCCTCATGCACTCCGCCAGGTGCTTTCTCGTGGCCTGTGGGGACGGTTTACTCAGCGTTATCAATATCTAACCTGTATTATTTATTTACTTCCTACTCCCACTGCCATATCCACGCCCACATCGACAAACTGAGCCGTCCCTGCAACACACAGGATAGCATCAGGTGAGTTTTTTGAGGAGCGCTATATACGGACCACCCTGTATATCTTGGCGTATATAGTCATCCTGCATGCCAGGTTACTGAACACATTCAGCAATGAGATGGAACAGCCAAACACTCTATCTATCTATCTACAGTATCTATTTCCTAACTTCGTAATCCCGTAAAGGATGGCCACAAACAAATCGCCTCCAGGTGGCTTAAATTACCATTTGGCTGCCTTTTAACTTACACACTCATCTCATAAATTATATCTCTCCACTCCAGCCCGACATCTCATCTTTAGTCTTCCCCTCTTCCTTTCTCCCTCCATCTCATCCTGTCTCTCTCCCTCTTCCTCTCCTCCTGCACCTCACTCATATACAATCATCTAGTCAGTCTCGTATTCTCCATCCTCTCCACATAGCCACACACGCTTCCCACTTATTACGGGTTTCACAAAAAAACATTAAGAAATGGAAGACATTCAGCACCGAGTGGCAGGGAACAAAACAGGGGTCACGAATTCACAGTAGTATAAACAATAAATAAAAGGAAAATTTACACCCATATACCTGTACTAGAATTATGGTTACTACAAAGACAGAACTGTTTCGACCCGATTTTTGAGGGTCCAAGACAGCCAAAATTGTTGTGTTCTCAGTAAACTTTTTTACTTCCGCTTTCCTGATCGGGGTGACTTTAGTATTTTACTCCAGCTAATGCAAGACGGCTTTAAGTAATCTAAGAGCGAGTCAAGTGTGAGTTACAGGAGCCTCAATGTTTGGTGTGTGTGTGTGTGTGTGTGTGTGTGTGTGTGTGTGTGTGATTTCTTCCAAGACAAACATGCCTCCCTCCCACCACGAGTTTCACAAATGACTCACAAACTAAGGGCTTGGGAGTACAAAGATACGAATACAAACCTTAGCTTCTCTGGCGGCCGATCAGTCAGGGAGGCAAAGCGACCCAATACATTAACAGCAACTCATCCATTTTCCGTGACAGTCAGTGCCACGGCCTGAACGGAGGAGGTAAATGATCCAAAGTTTATGCCTCTGTTGCCTCTAACTACCGAAATTCCAAACACACATCTGTCCGCCTGTGCAATATTGGTCTGCAGTTCAGTGCCATGACGTGTTTTACTCTTGTACCCGCGAGACGAAAGATTTCAGTCTCTTCAGGGTACGACCAAACCGGATGCGACGAGCGGGCAGACTTGAGTGGGGAGGGATGAGGCGACACGATAAAACTTACTAAATCTTATGTGGGTGGCCACACTGAATGAGTGGGGAGATTTGTTGCATCGCTCACCCTCCACGCTCGTCGCTACGCGATGCAGCATGTGCGCACTGCCTAGCAACATCCTCAGGCTTAACAGCTTGGACAATAAAATGTCTGCGCCGATGAACAGTTTCTGACTATCTGTCGCGCGCGAGGTTGCCGCTTGGTTTTATGGGCCTTGGCCATACCTTTCACGCACGACCCAGGTTAGTGGAGAGGTTTGCAAAGCGTAGATTACATGTAACCTCTCCAGTTCCAATGCTTTGTTAAACTTAGTGAAAGTGAGTGATACCCACAAGAATAGAATTAAGTGTTATAAAAAAAACTCGTCAGTAAAAATGCAATTATAGGTTTATGCTACCGTATCCCAAAGTCTATTAAAAAAAAAAAAATGATTTCTCTACCTGTGTAATGTTAGGCGATGACACCTTTTATTCTTGTTACTGTCATAGGATCTCATTCAGTTCTGAGAGACCATAAGTAGTGTAGGAGTAAAATTAATGAAGACTATATTAAGTTCTCTCCCGTTGGGATAATCTCTCCACCTGTCCAGCTGGAAAATCTTTCCACCTCTTCAACTGGAAAATCTCATCACCTCTCCTGTTGGAAAAATCTCTCCACCTCTGCAGTTGGAAAAATCTCTCCACCTCTCCAGTTAGAAAAATCTCTCCATCTCTCCAGTTTGATGTCTCTCGTAACAACCAGTTCAGTCCAGTTATTTTTATTCAATCAATTAATTTACATATTTAGTTATTTTATCTTCGTGCAATCATTACATTATTCTCTTCTCGGTTTAGGGGAAATTCTGAAACAGGATGGGTTAGATAATCGCTATCACTAATTCCTTCATTCATAAAAGTCTTAACTTATCATTTGGTGGCTGCTCCAATACACACACACACACACACACACACACACACACACACACACACACACACACACACACACGTCAATATAGTTAGGCTGCTAATAAAATCGTCTGGGGGAAACAAACACTAACTTTATTCTTTTTACACTAATCTGACCCAAAATTGCCTTCTCTTCATTTTAACTGCTGAGTTGTAACAAAAGATTAACGTTAGAACAAGTCACTAAATGCTGTCGAAAGGATGCAGAGGCGTAGTATTGTCTTCTCTGCCAATGAACTACGTGAAAGAAGCTGTAAAGCGACAAAGATATGGGTATACTGTAAAACCAGTATGGATATTAATCACAGGTCTGGGTTTGTCTACCTATGCAATATTAGGCTGCGGTTCAGTGCAGTCATCCCTTGTATACGCAACTCCACCGCCGTTAGTGCCAGGCGGTATATTTCAGCTTCGGGAACACTTCTCGAACAAAGCGTAACCCCGTCAATCCCACAGCATTTTCCGGAGCTTATCTTCAATATTACCACACGTTTTTATTCAGTCTAAGTTTACACACATTGCACTGGGGATGGTCAGTGCTATAGGCCTATCTAACCTCTCTAGTTTGAAAAATCTCTTCGAAGGTACACAACACAAATCGATGCGCAGGGAGAATAAAATACTGAATATGTCATCTGACTGAGGAGTATAATATTATTTGCAGTAACTGCTTCAGTGACATGACGGTTTTTATTTATCATTCCTGTTACCACCAGACAAGAGTATTCAGCTCTCAAGCGGCCTCGTTTAGTCAAAATGTAAATAAAGGCTATACCTGACCCCTCTTATCAATAAAGTCTCCCATCAGGTGAATATAAACTATATACTCCCTCCATTTTAACTTGTCCCAGATTTTCCCCTTTTTGCAACTTACTTCACACAGTTCCACAAAAAGACAACACCTTGACTCTACTTCCATCTCGCAGCGCTTCTTTGTTAATAGCATCGTATTCTAGTTGTTACAGGTCAATACTGAAGGAGAGATGACAATTTTAATTGAAGTCAGAGTAAAACGAGTAGTCTGACGGTAGCGAGAAAAAAAAAGGGGGGGGGGGCATCGTCGTCTTCAAGGGCTTAATGGAGAGTATTTCAAAGTAATTCACTGGATAAACTCGAGGGCGTCAGCTAAAGATTAGAAGTTTTATGTCACCATTTCCTCGGATTTACAAAAATTTCCAAACACAGATTTCCCTGCGTGTGAAATATTGGATGACGGTTCAGCACGATGGCTTCTGTTATTCCTTTTCCCCCGGACGATTTTGCTTAATTTAGGAGAAAATTTCCAAAGTGATGGAGTTAGGTATGGCCAAGGTTCTAAGTGAGTAAAATATATAAGCGAATGATTAAGAAATAGACAAGGATCTCCCTAACTGTAGAAAATCTTGAGATGGAACCAAGAATGATATAAGGCGTATTCTCGCTGATGGGGTCAATGGAGAGTCAAGATGCAAGAAAGCAATCGGCAACAACGTCTTCAGGTACTTAATTAAGGGGGAATACGTGCGATATGAGGAGTGTACTGTATAAATTTCATTCTTGTTACAGCCTAATGGCCGTCAGTTCTGCTTCTGGATTAATAAACGTGTCACTGTTGTTTACCTAATAATAAATTACTCTCTCTCTCTCTCTCTCTCTCTCTCTCTCTCTCTCTCTCTCAGCGAGCCCTACTCACGAGAAAGCAGCAGCCTCACAGGGCCACATATCTTACCCAAACTGCCAAAGCCTCCAACCCCGTAATAAAGTAAGGCACTGCTATTGTCACGGCGCTAAATCCACACACGCCAGGAGCTCCAATGCCGCCACATTCAATCACACCCACATCAATACCACAATGTTCCTTTGCTTAGTCATTTGCCTGTCTGTCTCTCCACGTAACTCTCCATACTCCTCTAAAACAACTCCTTAAAACATTGAAGTACCGATTATATTCTTCAGAAATCATACCACACAGTCTGTAGCCAATGCAAGTCTAGATGGTAGGGACAAATCAAGACAACAGCGTCTGAAGGAAGTATGGATGAAATACAGTAAGATGTCACTGTACTAATAAAAATGAAAGGAGAGGAGGACCAGAAAATAGGAAACCCTACTGATTTTACTCTAACTTGGCCCAGATTTTCGTCCATTTTGCAGCTTATTTCACATTACAGTTCAATAGCAGAAAAAGACAATACTACATCTCTACATCCTTTCCATTGCACTTCTTGACTAGCATCATCTTCCAGTGTTAATTTAGTGTTACAACTCAGCGTTCAAGTTAGAGATGGCAATGTTAGACCAAGTAAGAGTAGAAAAGGGTATAAAACTTGCTTGTAATATTCCACCATGTCAACCTTATTTTATTTTGGCATCTGAAAGTCGTTGCTGTACGTGTATTTTGATAGAGAATCGTGTGAAGGTAACAAGACCAAATTGAAATGAAAGCCTTCGTACTGAGCGAGGGGAAGCAATGAGAATATCGATACTGACCACTGCAACTCAAAAAATCACACCGCACACGCCTGCAATTTCACGATTTTGTTGTTGATGGGGGCAAACTCAAATGGGCCTAAAGGAGGCATCGCACTAACGATAATTAATGCTAACAATACACTTTATCATTTTACCTTCATCAATATCGAAATTAGCCATCGCATACCGTACACACACACAGGTCTATATGTTTAAATGTACTGTTAAAAAAAAAAACAGTTCATAAACAAGTAAAAATTCATCATCATAACCACCATTATCATCATTACCATCACCTCCACCACCACCATCAGCAGCAGCAGCAGCATCACCATCACCATCACAACCACCACCACCATCATCATCACCAACACCACAACCACCACCATCACCATCATCATCATTATCATCACCATCACCACCACCGTCACTATCATCATCATCATCATCATCCTGCCTCTTTTCCCCCATCCATAGGTGGGGTCAGGTAAGGACCAGAAAGAAGGAAATAAAAACTGGTAGTGGATGATCCAATGAACTGCACAGCCAATGAAATGGGCCACACACTCATTCACTGGCAGCCCACGGAATCCTGACTCCACCTTACAAACACACCTTCCACACGTAGCTTCACAATGATCTATCAGAGAGAATCACATGACAGTCAGGAAGGGATGACGAATATTAAATAAAAGAAGAAGTAAATATTGATAGACTGGTACCGTAGATAGATAGACAGATACTGATAGACAGACAGATATAGATGAGCACAGAAAATTACAACTGTATACAAACATACAGCACATACATATGATACATACATATACACACATGAACGTCAAATAAATAAATAAATAAATAAAGGTAGATAGATCGATAGATAGATACTGTCTTGATAGATGTAGACAAAATTACAAACAACCACATACATGCATACATACATACACACATAAAGCACATACACACACATATAATGCACATACATACACACATACAGCACATACATACACACATACAACACATTCATACACACGCATACACACATACGGATACATACATGCCTCGCTGGGGCAGGGAACAGTTTAAGGATTTGAATTTAATAATAACAGACGTTACTGATCTACCAGAAGACTCGCCGACATGTCGTAAAAATACCGCCGCTAATACCAATACACCAGTCCTGTATGAGACAGCCCTAGCATGTACTCAATATGGATGGTGGGTGTTAGCGCCGAAGTGGTGACATGTAGAGGTGTATAGTATGAAGGAGGACTATTGGGCCTTGGAAGCAGGCTGTGAAGCCTATGCCCAGAGACGGACACATAAAAAAAAAAAAAATCCATCCATCATCCAATCCTACGTTGCCCTATGAGGAGAGTAGGAGCCCGGGGCTAGAAAAGTTGGTCCTGGCATTTCAAATGAGATTGACCAGCCTCACTCATCCCTGGGTGGCATTACAAGAGCAATAAACCCCAACCACCCCTTGGAAACACAAAACTCACTGAGCAAACACAAATACAAACACGGCTAAAAATCAGGCTTGGCAATGGCACAGCCGAGGAAAACGTAAGTGCCGCAATAAACATCGCTTTATGCAGGAAAAAAAACATGGCGGTGTTTTTTCATACGCATAAGAGCAATTAAACCGTAAATTTCCTTGCCAGAGTTTCCCGTCTCTCTCCACTTTTTAATTTCAACCCTTTCAGTTCAAGGACGGCTTTACCACATTAAATTCTTGCCGCCACCAAACAATTTTACCCAGCTTAAAGAAAAAAAGGCATACTGAGTCGCGACATGGGCTAAGCTCATTCTGCAAGTTCCTCATTCATATCTCCACTAGGCTGCCCTCTCTCCAACTAATAACATCCTCATTCATATCTCCACTAGGCTGCCCTCCCTCCAACTCATAACATCCTCATTCATATCTCCACTCGGCTGCCCTCCCTCCAACTCATAACATCATTCATATCTCCACTAGGCTGCCCTCCCTCCAACTCATAACATCATTCATATCTCCTCTAAGCTGTCCTCCCTCCAACTCACACCCTCATTCATATCTCCAGCCCTTCACCTCATCCAGACTCTCATCTCAAATGCGCCTTGTATAATGGCATAAAAACTCTCCTCCTGACTGTCTTCACTTGCCTATAAACTTCAAATGAAACCCTGTTGCTGAATTCTTTGACCAGCATGCAAACTTTTGAGACTAGAGGACTAAGAATGCTGGTTCTTTTTCTTTCCCCTTTTTCACTCAGGCTGTAACTTTTTGAGCTTTTTTTTTTTTTTTTTGCCTCATAAAATAGTGGTTGGTTCTGAGGAGGAGGAGGAGGAGAGAGAGAGAGAGAGAGAGAGAGAGAGAGAGAGAGAGAGAAATACGAAAATGAACTTAAAAACAAAGCAAGAAAAATGGACACGAAATGAGGACACACGAAATGACGGCTTCATTAATAATAATAATAATAATAATAATAATAATAAATAGTAATAATAACAAAAAAAGGGGACAAAAAAGGTGACGAATCACAGGCTAGGGAAAAAAAAAAAGTGAGACGACGGGAAACGAGAAATTTGTGGGAAAAAACGGCAATGATAAAACTGTGGCTACAAAGTTGAAGATGCATAGACAAAAATGGGGAAAATAGGACAAAAATACCAAATTGGGACATGATGAACGTGTGGAAAAATAGGTAAGGAGAAATAAAACACTGGTAGAAAACACGATAATGAGATATACAATATGAAGAGGAGGAAAAACAGATGAGAGAGAGAGAGAGAGAGAGGACCGTAATAGTATGAAAAATGACAAATAAAAGCTTGGCAATAATTTCTTCCTCATTCCCAACACCCTCTCTCTCTCTCTCTCTCTCTCTCTCTCTCTCTCTCTCTCTCTCACACACACACACAGCATGAATAAAAAAAAAAAAAAAAAAAAAAAAAAAAAAAAAAAGCGATATCATCGTAAAGAAGCGGTCAATCTTGACAAACAAAAACTTGTCACATTCAGTTTTCACACACACACACACACACACACAAAACTACGAAGCAGCAATTTTTCCAACAATTACTTACAAACCATTAACCCTCTGACTCCTGTGACGTAAACCATTCTTTTTACTCCCCTCATATTTTTTTATTCTTTTCTTTCTTTTTAAGTTTAGGGAAGTTTGAGGAATCTGATTTATCCTTCAGTAACAATCTTTACTACCGTACTAGAGTTCCGTCCTAAACTGATTGAAAATTCTAAGAACAAAGTACATAAATAAATTACAAACAAATAAAAGAAAATCTAAGGTACGTCATCACTCTGAAAGGGTTAAGATAAACTCTGGAAAACTATACAAATTAATAAACAGAAAATTTCCAAAAATATACGAAATGACAGTCAAACCGTATGCTTCATTTTTTTTTTTTTTTTTAGCAGAAGATGAAGAGGAACAAAAAAATAATAATTTTATACTCTAGCTTACAGGTGTCCTCCATTCATAAAATACCTGAAAAATGGAGGGCAAATCTCTAATTTTTGACTGTCATTAATGGAACACCTGTGGTTATTAGGTATGATCAGCCTGCATCCCATACTACAGAGTGCATTTAACAACTTTATAGTGAAGGTAAAGCCCAATACCGTCCCGTGCTTTATAAATTACTGCAAAGAATTTAAAGCTTGCATTCAACATTTCAACTGAAGATCTAAGCCTGTAACCCAAAGACCTGCCAATCAGCTAATGCCAGAGTGATCCAGGATGCCCTTAATGCCTCCAAGCGCTTGTATTCTTGGTGGCATAGTGAGGTTCTTAAGCACATCTTCCGTAGCAATTTAGTTTTTATACATACTTTTAATTACAGTTGTTGTATGCATAGTTTCAAGCACATTTTCCGCTGCGATTTAGTTTTTATACGTAGTTTTACCTGTCGTTCTTTTATGCATAGTTTTTTAAGTCCTTGACGTTTTTATATAAATTTTAATATTACATGACATTTATTTATGTATTATTATATACAGATATGTATATACTTGATCCTTACTTTGCTTTTACTCTTGTATGACGGTAATGACCTCTGTGGTTACGCTGCTTTTTTTTTTTTTTTTTTTTTTTGGTTAATGTAATCAGGCAATCCGTAGGGAATCCCACTGCATATTACGTCAACTTGTTTACACATGTAAACTATATAGTCTTAGTATCCACTTAATTTGCAATAGTAAAATACAAGTGGATATTGAGAAGCACAGTAATGTGTTGTACAAATCGCTAATAAGCCGCTGTTACGAATATCCACATGATTTGCAATAACTAAATACAAGTGAATATTGGGGTGAAATGTGCAGAATAAACTGCTAATGAGCTGCTGTTAGGAAGCCTCATTTACCACCTAGAATACGGCTGTCACCACTCCCTCTTCTTCCTGCCATTCCAAGCCGCCTTTCCTCATTTACCACCATTTTCTTCTCTATCCTTTCCTCATTTACCATCATTTTCTCTATCTTTTCCTCATTTGCCATCATTTTCCTCTATCCTTTCCTCATTACCACCATTTTCTTCTCTAGTCCTCCATCTTATCTTCAGTCTTCCAATTACTCTGATACACCAAGCCTATGCAAACCTTCAGAAGACACACGGCGATATGGGGAACGAAAAACAAAAGAACCAAAGGAAGAAAAAAGAAAAATATACGAAAATTGGGAACGGTGATAAATATAACACATGACAGGAAAAAGTATATCACAAAAGGAGAAAAGAAAAGGATGGAGAGTTAACTGGAAGGGAAGAGGAAGGCATGAAAAACAATACAATCAAAACACTTGAACAAAACAGGAAAAGCGGCTACAAAAATATCACCTGAGGAAGCAAGAAAAAGAAAACGATGAAATAAGATAGGAACACAAAAGCCAAAAAATATATGATGGAAAAATTGCCCCCACTGAAATACTGGGAAGCAAAACAAAAGCTCGAAACAATAAATAAACTAATAAATAAATAACAGGAAGAAAAAGAAAAGGGTTGACCTAAATGGTGGGGAAGAAAATGGAATAAGGGTTGACCTAAATGGTGGGGAAGAAAATGGAATAAGGGTTGACCTAAATGGTGGGGAAGAAAATGGAATAAACAAAGACTAAGAAAGGTACAGACAGGAACCAAAGCAAAAGAACAAACAAAAACATAGCTCCTGGAAACTTCACTCAAGAAAGCCAAGACAGAGGAAGAAGAGTCGATAGTTAAATGCTGGGAAGAAGGAAAAGGAAAAAAAAACAGACACACAAAGTAATTACTGTGAACCAAATCAAAAGAACAGAACAGGAAAAAAGGCTCCAAGAAACCTCACCCAAGAAAGCAAGGACAGGGGAACAAAAGAGTCGACAGTTAAATGGTGGGAAGAAGGAAAAGAAAAAAAAAGCACACAAAGTAATTACTGTGAACCAAGACAAAAGAAAAGAACAGGAAAAAAGGCTCCAAGAAATCTCACCCAAGAAAGCAAGGAAAAAAGAACAAGAGGGTGGCGAGGTGAATGGAGAAGAAGAAGGCATAAAGAACTGAGAATAAAGAAGAGGCTGGCAGCAAGGATGATAAAAGAGGCAGGAAGACATCCAATTAAAGCAAAGGTGAAGGGAAAGGCGGGGGTATACGAGACAGAGGAGAGAGTGGAGGAGAAAAGGTATGAATAACTCGGTGGAGTGATGAGAGAGAAGGAGGAAGGGGTACTAGGAGTTGTAAAAGGAAAGGAAGAGTAGAGGAAAGGAAATTGGAGCAAAAGACAAGGAATGAGTAAATGAGAGTGAAAGAGATTAGCGGAAGAGAAGGCAGGGAGAAAGTGAGGAGAAGAGATGTCGGGTAGCTAGAGGGAAGGAGAGACGGTGGAATGGCAGAAAGCAAGGAGTTGCGAAGGAGGGAGGGAGGGAGGGAGAGATGAAGGGAAGAGAATATAACTAATGAGAGAGAGAGAGAGAGAGAGTGAGTGAGGATAAAGTGGAGGAGAGAGGGGAGGAATCTTTCAAGATGTAGGAAAGGATAAGGAAGATTGATGGAAAATACGAGAGAAGGGGACAGCCAGAGGGGGAAGGAAAGGGAGGTGTAAAGAAAGAGTTTAGAGAGGAGTGCAAGTGGAGAGACGGATGGGTGAAGTTGTAAATAAGAGACAATATGGTACAGAGAAAAGCAGTAAAGTCAAGTATTGGTCAGAAAGGAGGAAAGACTGAGAGGAGAATATTGTAAGTTGTTAAAATCAAAGCACAAAATTAGCACTTATTACTGACATGACGCCACTGTGGATTATTAAACTGGTCACCCATGACTTCGATGGGCTAAAGAGCCTAGCCCCGGGCCTCTACCCTCCTTTAGGGGGCAGCAGAGACTTGGATGGGTAGATGGATGGATGGATGATTCAAGGTCAAAAAAAAGTTTGCTTTAAATTTTTGCCTTAAATCTACATGAATCGTCTCATCTATTTTTTTTTTTATTTAACCCTGAAATGCAAAACCTAGGTTTTGCAACAGTAATGCAAAACCCGGGTGAAATATACCCAATTTTTGGAAGCAATAAAATGTAACTTCTAATAAAGATTTATTAGTTCTGATACTGGGGTACAAAAGTTCAACTTTTATATTGTACATTCCCACAAAAACATCAACTTAAACTATAATATTAAAACTAAAGGCGTGACTTGAAAAAACTATGTAAAATAACATAATCTTTCTTGTGACTCTCACAAAAAAATCCTTGCAATTCCTAATATTCCATTCTAAGAGTTCAGCAATGGCTCACACACACTTGAGTCCTGTGGCCCTCAGGTAGGCCCCCCATTGCTTCCATGGCCTTACTCATCAGCCTACATGAGGTTAGAAAAAAAAAAAAGGTATTTTTTAGAGTATTAAAATGCTAAACCTCTGTCTAGTAGGGCCAGGGGTAAATGGTGTAGTAATATTGCTAGATGGTGTTCTTCATCTTTGGGCAATCTGTGGATGACAGCTCCACCTGAAGCCTGATGCACTGGCCAGGGTGCTCGCTTGAAAATTTACAATTGGTGGCACATCCTCGTCATCCCGGGTCCTCCTTCTTGTTGACCTGGTGGCTGGGGCAGGCGAGCCTGCCCTTGATGGGCCAGGTGTAGCAGTGTCAGCAGGGGCTGCACTTGATGGGCCAGGTGTAGCAGCGTCAGCAGGGGCTGCACTTGATGGGCCAGGTGTAGCTGTGTCAGCAGGGGCTGCACTTGATGGGCCAGGTGTAGCAGTGTCAGCACTGCACTTGATGGGCCAGGTGTACCAGTGTCAGCAGGGGCTGCACTTGATGGGCCAGGTGTAGCAATGTCAGCACTGCACTTGATGGGCCAGGTGTAGCAGTGTCAGCAGAGGCTGCACTTGATGGGCCAGGTGTAGCAGTGTCAGCAGGGGCTGCACTTGATGGGCCAGGTGTAGCAGTGTCAGCAGGGGCTGCACTTGATGGGCCAGGTGTAGCAGTGTCAGCAGGGGCTGCACTTGATGGGCCAGGTGTAGCCACCATTTATAACAAATGTTGGGTGAAAATCACCCAAATCTGCATGTACAGAGTAAACCAATAGGAGGAGGAACCGAAAACTACCACTCACAACAACATCTAAGTACGTCAGGAGACTACAGGGACACACACTACTCTCAAGCCCAAAGCCACTTAATGACTGCGTCCTGAACATGTGACTGGGAGAAATTCACCCAGGTTTTGCATTTCAGGGTTAATTACTTATGATCGTGCTATTTACTCATGACCGTGCTATGAAGACGCTCCTATTGTGCTGCCGCTAGACTATTTAATTCAACTAGAAATATATCTTGTTAGGAAGAGATTAATGAAAATCGTACAGAACCCATCTGGTTTTCAAAATTTCCAAAGCTAATCAAAATCACCATAAGCAAACAAGAACGAAATTTAAAATGCCACCTGACTGAAGGGGTTATCGAGTGGAGACAAATGTTTAGATGTACTTCCGAAGAGACAACTCCCTCACAGGATGAGGGGTTAGGTAATAAATGAATAGCTTTATAAAAGAATATTTCTTTGTAGCACACATCTCCAGTTTCAAAGCAGAGAACTTTTGCTAAACATAGAGATGCTTTCCGCTTAAAAATGAGCGAATGCCATTAAAAAATTGATTGGTGATACAGTCGGCCAGAAATTCAACTTCTAAACTCCGCTAACAGTTTTATATGCATGGTTCAGCACAGTCCAACTCTAATAATTAACTCCACAAACAAAGGGCCAACTTACTCGCCGAAATGTTGCCAGCCATTTCGGAAAACTCATCGTACCGTATTTAAGGACAACTCATACTCGTTAACTGTTTATATACACCTGTCATATTATTCACCAAACACTACATAACAACTACAAATATGCCGATGCAGCTATGAAAAGGACTAAGGAAGGAATACTCTGAATCCTTTGTACGTCTGGCAAAGGGAAAACCAGCTTGCAAAAACACTCCGTAAGGACCAGAACCCAAAACGTCACCCCGTATGCCAATCCTGTACCTAACTCTCCTTAAAGCATACTCAACAAAATATACTGTCTTACACCAATTAAGCTACTTTTACATCTTAATGACCAAACTCTGAAAAGAAAATCGAGAAGAAACACACTTTAGGCTATTATTTCCTCGGTATTAATCATGAACTGTAATGATTTTTTTCAATGCAACGAAGAAGGAACCAAAGGCTACAGGCACACAAAATTGTTCCCCCAAAGTGAATGCAAGAACAAGAGAGCCAAATTCAAGATATAGGATATCATTCAACAAAAACTTAAATTTTACCAATGTAACTACATATCTAGCATGCAGTACTGATAATATAATTTTGGCAGTCAGTAATGTTAGTATAATTTGCTTAACCAATTCGATCCCAACAATGATCTCCAGACGATATCAAACTGTAGGAAATCTCACGTGGCGAAATGGTGTTCTAATTCATAACAAAAGGTCTCAGTAAGCTACATAAAATCGTCTGGTAGAAACAAACATGCAACTAAAAATGACGTCACCAGAATGAATATTTTATGTCCAAAACACTCACCCGAGGACGGCTGATGAATAGGTTCTTTAAACGCCTGTTCAGGTAATTGCCTCGTAATCTCCTCCACATTCCATTATTATCATGCTCCATTCGTACTTGTATTTCTCTAGGCCAGAGGTCAGCATTCCTTAACCCGCCCCGTCCCAACCACTTTTTGACCACTGGTATCCCCCAATCCCGACCATTTTTCGACCCTTTTTTTTTTGCTAAAACTTTCGCTTTTGGTGAGAAACATCGAAAATTCATAGAGAAATCGCTCACCTGAGGTTTAAAATACTCATTACAGGTAGGAGAGCCTCCTTACCTTACTGGGTTTTCTATCAGGCTGGCACCAAAGAAAACGAGTTCTATGGGAGGATAACTATTTCACACCACTCATAAACGGTATTTATTTATTTACTGTTACAAATTTATATGTAGTACAAGAGTATATTGGTTTTCAAGCAGTAATATAGGCATTATAAGCATTGTTTCACTCACTAATACCTGACCTTTTTTTGCCACATTACCTGATCATCATTTCTAACTGTTTCTTCCTCTAATGCTATGTAAAGTTTGTCCTCCACATTGTCATTGATTGGGGAATCACTCTGGCCCTGAATTTCGTACTGTGGCATGACATGGCTATACTGGCCAGGTTACTGATAACAGGTGAATTGCTGAGACAATGGCATGCAGGGGTGGGGAGGAGGTCATGCTGGGTAAGGCAATGTCTCTGCCTGGCATCTTGTTGAGGAAGGTGTCACGTGTATACGTACCAAAAATGACTCGCGAAAATTGAAAATTGTGCAAATTAGGGACCTTGCATTTTTTTTGCATTTATGTACATCAATGGGATTGGCAGTGACAAAACGTGTGGACGTAAAAGAACGTCGACGGGACGCCGCCGGTTAAAGCTAGAAGAGCCATTTATTTTACAGTCATGAAAAATGTAGTACTCTCGGAGCCGCAATACAAAAAATTGTAGTGGGGAATCAGGGAACTGACAGGAACTGGACGAGTCAAACCTAGGACCTAACCTCTCTCTCTCTCTCTCTCTCTCTCTCTGCATAAGTTCAGCTTAGGAAAGACATGGCTTGCATTTCTAGAACTCATAACAATTGATGCCTATAGATCTTTTCAAAGTCGAATTAAAAATCTAATATTGCCTTTCATGTGTTATATGATGCCTTCATTCTGAAAGAATAAATTATTATTTAAGAAGCTCCTGGAGCCGCAAAAGTGTCCTAAAAGACCCGCATGTGGCTCCTGAGCCGCAGGTTGCCGACCTCTGCTCTAGGCCATTGCAACAAGTCAGCCACAGCATTCTGAGCGTAGCTGGGTGAAGCTTTGTGCGAAGCAGGCGGTATTTTACGAATAACCACACGAGAACACACACCAATAACCACTGCTTCACCTTGACTGACACCGAAAAGGGGGGCGGGGGGGAGGAACAGCAGGACGAATGGGTAATCACAAGAGCGTTTAAGTATTACGATATTTTTTTTGACGCTGAGATGTTCCATTGTATCACAAACTGCATAAATGTTACATGCCATAAACATTATAATATACTACCGTAGAAATGTATAACATATGCGAGTGATGTGTGAGAAGACAAGGGGGGTGAGACGCGGTTACAAAGTTGTTTTAAAATATATTTTATCTTCCACCAGGAAGATTATACTATGATTTTTCGTAATCAATAGCAACATGTGCCAAAAGCGTGAAATTAATGGATGACTTTGCAACAATATAATTATGATGTTTTGCTTAGAAGTAGAGCAGGCGGGAAGACTGGAGAAATTCAAATAAATGTTTAAAATCTTTTCATTATTCGTGACTTATGGTGATGCGAAGGGATACGATATGACGAAATGTAGGAATTATATTCACAGAGCCTATAGCATGTGACCTAAAAATTAAATGTGTAATAACTGATATATATATATATATATATATATATATATATATATATATATATATATATATATAAGGGGGGTATATGACTATAGTCACGGCGCACGACTCTGAGGTTGTCATTATCGTACCCTGGCAACCTGCCATTCAGAAGTGCGACCGATTTCGTATCATCTCATACACGAATCATATTATTGTTCACTAATATATTATACACGAATATTATTATACATGAACATATTATAAACGAATCACATGTGTCGCATATTATACACAAAATCAGACGCACTTTTGAATGGTAGGTTGCCAGGGCACGATAATAACAACCTCAGAGTCACGCGCCGCAACTATAGGACACCAGTTGCTACGGGTCCACCAATCACAATGCTTCTCGCCCGGGCCTTGTTACTGCCCACCTCACTTGCCAGACGTACGATGTTCAAACGCTGCATAATTATAACAATTATGAATGGCTGGTGAAATAGGCAACAAAACTGCAGAAAAAAAGCATAAATATATATTCTTTGTCGATCATTCTGGTCAGGGGAAAGGATAAAAATAATATAACAACGGGCTAAAAAAAAATAATAATAATAATAACCTATCTATCTATCTATATACCTAGGCTGCTTCCCCCAAGGAAAGGGAGGTAGCCGAGACAGGACGACTCACTCTCCATTTACTCATCCATTCAAACACATTCATTCGCATCTTAGCCCCAAAGGGGAGAACGGACACTGCAATATAAAGTCTCTCTCCCTCTCTCTCAAGCTTTGAAAAGGAAGATAATGTATCGCAATGTTGAAGTGACTGAAATATCGCAGAACCACGGAGACAGAAACGAAACATTTAAATCCCCGGGTTATGAAAGCAATTTACTGTAAGTGACTTCTCTAATAGGCTTTAAATGGCTCCCTCGCACCAACCTAAGATAACGCGTCCCGATATCAGATGACCGTCATCTTTTGAGTTGTAATTTTCAATACGAATTTTTATTTATCATTTTTTTGTTGTTGTCGCTGCTACACAATTCAATTCAGCTCAGAGGAGGCTCTTTACCAAGACAATGTTTTGCGTGGTATTCTTGCAGCCGACAGACCTAAAAATAAATAGCTTTAATACAATAAATACAAGAATTAGACATTTACAGCATTAATTTTCACTACTAGAATCTTTTTAAATTACATCTTAAATTGTCTGGAAAGTGAAATATATACAAAAACATAATTGGATTGACTGGGTCAACTCTCGGACTTAATAAAAAAAAAAAAAAACACTTCAGTCCGATGACCTGTGTTTCTTATTATATTCTGCTAATTTCATCTCTGAGGTTTAGTGATGCATAAAGATTAATGAAAATATGATCGTGTAATTTGCAGAAACACAAATACATGCATACACAAACACATATGTAAGTAGCTCAGTCGGTAGAGAGGTGGCCTGCAGTCCTACCGGACCCAGGTTCAAATCCCCGCTGGGGCAGCGAACAGTTTAAGGATTTGAATTTCGTAAATGCAGACTTTGCTTATTTACCAGAAGACCCGCCGACATGTCGTAAAAATACCCCCGCTAATACCAATACACCAGTCCTGTATGAGACAGCCCTAGCATGTATTCAATATGGACGGTGGGTGTTAAAGCCGAAATGGTGACATGTAGAGGTGTATGAAGGACTACTGGGCCTTGGGAGCAGGCTGTGAAGCCTTTGCCCAGAGTCGGACACATAAAAAAAAAAAAAGAAGTGAAGTTACACACACACACACACACACACACACGTATCAGACACTACCGGAGCCACTCACGCCTAACAATATCTCTTCCTGTGCCTTTCATCACCGTTATCATCATCATCATCACCACCACCCAGATGCTGTAACATCAGTACAGTAATTTAACGTTCAGTCTTTGCATTTTCTTTCTGTCTGTCGGTATGTATGATTGGGTGTACTTATTCTAGTACGTACTGTATGTTGCGTCTCTCTCTCTCTCTCTCTCTCTCTCTCTCTCTCTCTCTCTCTCGTATTTTACCTCTGATGTTAGTGAGAAACATTCACATAATCTTCTTACAACCTGAGCAGATTTCGGGACAAAGTTTTTCTTTTGGTAATTTCATCCTTCAATTACACACCTGGTCAAAGTACTTCTCACTGCGCAGTGCCCTCGTCTGAACAGACTGAGTGAACAAATACTTGACTTACTTATGGGAACATTTCATTCTAACCTGGCCTGATTATAATTTTCAAAATTACACAAGTTCCTGGTAGTGTGAAGAACGCACCAGTGGGAATGACCGCTTTGTATTAGGTCGACCCCCACTAGGTGATTGGATTTTTTTTTTCATTTTTTTTTTTTTAAACATATGATGTCACCAAGGGGAGTAGGCTGGTCATCTGCTCCTAAATGCTCAGTCTTTGGTCCCTCCCGTACACCCTTTGAGATGAAAGATGACACAGACTTATGGTTTGCTGTGAGTTACCAAATGTTACATACTAATGAAATTTTCGGATGTCATAATGAAGCCTTTTAGGACACGACAAAGCAAATATACTGTTCTCATTCATTCATTTTTTTTTTTAAGTACAAACTAAAACACAGTACCCAGATATGCAGTACGTTTTAGCGAAACTGTACACTCACACACTGGGGTCAATCACAGGCATTTCGAGTTTGATCCAAAACGATATCCTCGAGGGGTGTTCCGGCACTTGTTAGCCTGTCTATGTAGAAAGTTTGATTTTAAAAGATTGATAATAGTTTTGACATGGTTTCTGATATTTTTAAAATAGTTAAAGGCTTCTTTGGTTTTGGTCCTTGTATAAGTGTTATAGGCTATTGTTTTATGTTCTGTTACTCTAGCACAATTGTGGTCAAACCATTTAGGAGAATTACATCTTTTTCTGTAACTATGATGGGGAATGAATGTTTCCATGCCGACTTTAATGAAATCCGTATGTGACCCAACGTGGAATTTGCATCTTGGGAGAATGATGATGGACTATGAGCGATGATGGGTTATGAGTGATGTTGGACTATGAGTGATGATGGGTTATGAATGATGATGGGCTATGAGTGATGATGGGATGAGTGATGATGGGCTATGAGTGATGATGGGTTGAGTGATGATGGGTCGTGAGTGATGATGCAAATTCCACGTTGGGTCACATACAGAATTTCATTAAAGTCGGCATGGAAACATTCATTCCCCATCATAGTTACAGAAAAAGATGTAATTCTCCTAAATGGTTTGACCACAATTGTGCTAGAGTAACAGAACATAAAACAATAGCCTATAACACTTATACAAGGACCAAAACCAAAGAAGCCTTTAACTATTATAAAAATATCAGAAACCATGTCAAAACTATTATCAATCTTTTTAAATCAAACTTTCTGCATAGACAGGCTAACAAACTACTAAACAACCCAAATGATAACAAAATATTCTGGTCAACCCTTAATTCATTCAAAACTAACTTCACTACCTCCTCTTCCATTCCACCTTTACAGTCCCCCAATGGAAATCTAGTAAGTGACCCACGTGGAAAAGCCAGCCTTCTTGTTGACATTTTTTCAACAAACTCAACCCTAAACACAGAAAATCACAATATTCCTGTACTTGATTTTGATTCCCCTTAAATACCTCCTTTCATGATTCACACTTGATACGTACAAGCTGTATTACAGAATCTCTCAGCAGACAAAGCTACTGGTCCAGATGAAATTTCTTCAATAGTACTTAAAAATTGCTCCTCAGCGTTGGCTCCTGTATTGGCAAAAAATTTTCCGTTTATGCATCCGTACCTCTAGTTTTCCAGCCTCTTGGAAAGTAGCAAATATTCATCGTGTTCCTAAAAAGGGAACAACTTCTGATCCATCGAACTACAGACCAATTGCAATAAATTCCGTTCTCGGTAAAGTTTTTGAGACACTAATTAACAAACACATAGTCAAGAAATCAATCAATGATCGGCAGTATGGTGGAAGAACGTTCAACTGTAGACATTCTTTGTCTTCTTACCCATCAGATTAACAAAACAATGGACTAACACGGTGAAACACACACAATAGCACGATATTTCAAAAGCATTTGACAGTATGGCACTGGGCCTTATTGTCTAAGATGTCACTTGCATCAGTGGTTCCTCTAATTTCTTCTTACCTTCATAATAGAAAAATACGGGTCATGGTAGCTGGAATTTATTCTCAGTTTCATTCCATAAATGCAGGCGTACCTCAGGGATCAGTTTTGGCCCCAACCCTCTTTCTCTTTCATATAACTGACCTCCTATCTGTCACGCACAACCCAATACACTCTTATGCTGATGACTCGATCCTTCATTGTTCTTTCACATTTGGTACCTCCTTTACACAATTTGATATTATAAATTCTCAATTAAACACAGCATGGGGACAAACAAATATGGTCTCATTTAATGCTCAGAAAACAAAGTACATTAATTTCTCTAACAGAAAGAATCCCTCAGACTCTCACATAATTTTAAATGATGTCAATATTCCCATATCCACTACAATTGATATCCTAGGTGTTACTCTAAACCCCAACCTAAGTTGGATAGCTTATGTTAAGTCCCTTGCTAAAAATGCTTCTAAAAAATTGGGACTTATGTACAGCGTTCATGACGAGCAGATGGCCACAATATACAAAAGACATGTGCGTTCTCAGACTGAATACTGTTCACCACTGTGGAGTGGATGTGGAGCAGTTGCATTGAGGCAGTTGGACAAAATTCAAAATAAAGCCATTAGATTAATCAATAATCCTGCCATTACGCAGGACCTTCCTCCATTATCAGTACGTAGAGATGTTGCTTCTTTAGCATTATTTTATCGATATTTTTACCGTAATTGCTCTGACGAACTGGCTTCAATTGTGCCTCCCCCTTCACATTTTCTCCCGAAATATTCGGGCAGCTGGGAGGCCCATGAACTCCACTCTCTCCCCCGCAATGCAGAACCTCTGCCTATCAAAATTCATTTATCCCCGTAACTACTACTCTGGAGCTCACTTCCTGGGAGTTGCTTCCCACAAACATTTAATTAACTTCAATTTAAATCCAGCTGTTATAAATATTTTATGAATGGAGGATGCCTTTAGGCACATGGACTTATTTTTTTCCCTTTGTTTTTCCTTCCTCCATTCATTATCTATTACAAAAAAAAGAATATCCTTACTCATAACCCACCATCTCTCACAACCAAGTATTTCTCACAACCCACCATCTCATATAACCCACCATCGCACACAACCCACCATCTCACACAACCCACCATCTCCCATAACCCACCATCTCCCATAACCCTCCATCACTCATAATCCACCATCCCCCATAACCCAATATTTCTCAAAACCCAGCATCACTTATATCCCAGCATTACTTATAACCCACCATCACTCATAACCCACATTCATTCATAACCCACCATCACTCATAGACCAGCATCACTCATAACCCACCATCACTCATAACACACCATCTCTCATACCCCACCATTACTCATAGACCAGCATCACTCATCAACTATCATCACTCATAACCCACCATCATCCATAGACCAGCATCATTCATAGACCAGCATTACTCATAACCCACCATCTCTTATAACCCACCATCTCTCGTAACTCACCATCACTCACAGACCAGCATCTCTCATAACCCACCATTACTCATAACACACCATCCTAAGTCTTACGAATTTCTGTCTGATGTTCACTGTATAATCATTCAACAGTATGAACAGTGAGCAATAGAGATATTTGTATACATGTAATATTTACTATTTTACTGAAGTATTGGTTCATGAATACTATTGCCTATCATGGAGTCCTAATGGAAACACATCCAAAACGTAGCTACAATATATTTTTTTTCTGAAGATACGAGAGCAAGTATACTGTGCAAGCTGCCATTAAAACAATATTCGACACTTCCCTTACATCAAAATCCTCCCCACGCAACCTCCTTCCTTTCCAACTCCTCTGCCTCGTCTTGTCGACTTCATTTGCCGGTCTTAGCTCTTCCTACAGCCATCACACGCTATGTTTCTATACCAACCTTACAAAGGAAGCAACATTGTTGTATGCAGTCAATGACTGACAATTATGTTGATTTGTACCCTCTCCTGCATGCTTTAGATAATCCTTAATTTAAAAGTGGATTTGTGTGTGTGTGTGTGTGTGTGTGTGTGTGTGTGTGTGTGTGTGTGTGTGTGTGTGTGTGTGTGTGCGTGCGTGCGTGAGTGCGTGTGTGTGTGTGTGTGTGTGTGTGTGTGTGTGTGTGTGTGTGTGTGTGTGTGTGTGTGTGTGTGTGTGTGTGTGTGTGTGTGTGTGTGTGTGTGTGTGTGTGTGTGTGTGTCGCATTTTGGGCATAGACCAAACAACCTTTTGCCTGGGGTCCAGCAGTCTTACGTGTCACACACCGATCACCCCTTACGAGTTTGGATTTTAATATTACCAGTGTCCGCATTTTTTATATATTAAATCATATATTAGCCTAAATTTTAGTAAGTTTGTATAACCTGCCTGTCGATTCATCGATATGCAGAACTATCCCTGCATGGTATAAGAGATGGCATGTCGGCAGAAATTCAAAGGATCTCTCAGGCTGATTCCCCCCCAAGATACTCTTCTGTATTATTTCAGTCAAGCACACTTGACTATAACCTGTAACTCTGACCACACAAGCTGTTTTTACTTTCCCCCACACTAAGGTGCTGAACACAGTTCCCACCTCTAGTCATACTTTCCTATATCCCTTTGCGGTATACTTCCACACACACACACACACACACACACACACACACACACACACACACACACACACACACACGCAAGCGCAAACAAAATATTACATTGTTCGACGTGTGCGTATGTCTGTGGGCATATGCCTGTGTGTGTGTGTGTGTGTGTGTGTGTGTGTGTGTGTGTGTGTGTGTGTGTGTGTGTGTGTGTGTGTGTGTGTGTGTGTGTGTGTGTGTGAGAGAGAGAGAGAGAGAGTCAATTTAGAGAGCTTCCCTTGAACGAGTAGGTGTGAACATCACTGTGTCTCCGTCAGCGGCAACAAAGGTATCCCAAACGCGTCTCAACATGCCTCGCTGCCTCTGTTTCAACACACATCAACATGGGAGTCTGTCTGTTAAATTCACCACGGTCTCTACTAATTCATACAATGTCCAATCCACCCCGTAACTTCAATATCCAGTGGTATTTGAAGTTGCATCTCTCAAAACAGTCTCAGAAATCAAGGCCACAGTTGCGGGCTCGTTGCCTTTGGTTCCTTCTTCCTCACATAAAAAAAAAAAAAAAATGGAAAGACAAGCCCAAAATCTTCAACAGACATTTATGGAACACGTATGGGTATCAGAGTTAAACAGCTTGCATCCCGCATTGCTTGTTGCAGTTGCTATGATATCAAGAGGCTAGACATGTTTCATTTCCGTCACGTACTCAAGAAATAAATATGGGGGTTGCCTTCCCTTCGCTTCATCATACAAGACTATTACAATCAACAAGCATTATCTTAATATACCTAATTATGCTTGGATGATAGCCCCATCTCTCACAGTCGCATTGTTTAGGGGAGAGTCTCAGTGGTTGAGGGGTAGGTTGTAGACTTCGTCAAACCCTCCACTATTATAGGTCTTCCGCAGCTTAAGAAACTTGTCTGATGTCTGCAAATGAATGACAGAAGTCGAGTCCTGGGGATGAAAGAAGCAATGCAACAACACTTATTCATTTCTCTGAAACTCATCTCCTGACTATCTGACTCTTCCTCTGTCACTCTTCCTCATTGGCAACACACATTCCATGCAAATATATTAATACATTCAGGGGCAAAGGGTGCTTTCTACTCCACTGCTTCTACTGCACATTTAGGGCACATCTGTCAATTCCACAGCGACGCATCATATCAAAGAGCATAATGAATGGCCCACGAAACAATCGAAGACTCTTTTAACTTAGGATTCTTAGTTAGCAGAAAGAAATGAGAAGCAGAAGAAAAGAAATGCTACACAAATTTTTGTCCTCAGCTACAACCGTGACGTCTCCTGATGCTACTGTCACCTTGACCCCTGACGGATTGTTCCCAAAGTTGAATCGCTCCAGTCACGCCTTACCATCAGCCTTTTTCACAAACTTTGGTCTAAATGGGTTAAAACCGTTTAAGATGATATTTCTTTGTCAATGGTTTACCTGGCCTGTGACTGATCCATGGCATATACTAACCAGTAAGCTTGGTTAAAATCAGCCTAACACTATTTGAGATAATTTTCACACACACACACACACACACACACACACACACACACACACCTGTAAATGAATATCATTACAGTAATTAACACTCTCAGACATTTATACACTCTCTCACCTAAGTAAATTCAAACTGCGTCAGGTGGAACAGAACGAAAGGGTCGTCCTGATTTAAGAAGGTTAATGGAGACAGTATCAACACTCTTAGGCATCTCTGGAATCAGACAACACTTCAGGATTACATTAGGTCTGTATATGCAAACCTTCCCCCGGTTTAACTTCTTTCTCTTCCGCTGAAAAGATAGCCTTACGGTAGCAAGAATTATAATGGAAAGAGCTTTTGGTTGGTACGTGACTCTTCCAAAACGTACTTTCCCCCCCAGTTTCCATTGATATCATTCACCTTAAGAGTTTTCTTTCAAGAAAAAGTGTCTTAAGAGTTTTGAAGATATCCTGTAAGAGTTTTCAAGATATCGTGTCTTAAGAGTTTTCAAGGTATCATGTCTTAAGAATTTTCAAGATGCTGTATCTTAAGAGTTTTCAAGACCTCGTGTCCCTTAATGTATTCGGTTGTACAAGACGCCCCGATGTGAAAAATCTTCTGTTGCAACAAGAATAACAACAAAAGGAAGTCACTGCAGTCACCGTGTTCATTTCAGATTTTTTAAAGCAAGGTTAAGGCTACCTTCAGGCGATTAGGTCAAGTCAAGGGACAACTCTTGTAGTGACTTGGTTAATGAAAGCTACAGCGAGCCCTTCCACGTCGTATAGCCTAGACCTTCCATGGATCTGCACTCATTAGCTCCTCTTTCCAACCCATTATTCAACGTACATGCCAAATATGCACCAAATTTACAAGACATTTTGTTCACACACACACACACACACACACACACACACACACACACACACACACACACACACACACACACACACAAATAACGCCACACCTGCCCACCACCACTACCACCAATACCACCACCACCCACCACCACCACCACCAACAACAACCTTTACACTGTATTTCGCGGGCCACGTCAGCTCCTATTCCACTAAGCTGAGTCTAAGCCCAATATATGACGAACTGGATATTTATAATGATCATAAATGGCCATACTGACTTAATTATGCAAATGAACCCCCATAAACATGAGCTTCTTAACTCCTGTGACTAAATTTCTTTTTATTCTTGTTTTCTGGAGACGATATTCTTCGTGCTATGGCAAATTTTCAGTAGGGATGAGGTTAATTAAAGCTGACTAGCTCTTCGTGCTCGAAAAGTTGTCTTTAATCTGAATAAACCGTCTGGAGGGGGCAACGATTAAAATGAATTAAGTTAACGTGGTGATGTCGCGATCCCTTCAATCAAATGATGCAAAGTTGCCTTTTATTTTTGCTACTACAACAAGGAGACTTTTGGAAACGGAGAGGGTAGACGCAGCCTTCACATATCTCCTTTAATACATGTAACCAATCCTAAGCTGAATAAAATCGTATGTGGATAAAGAATAAAGTAATAATGTTGTCACCATCAATCGTGCTACTACCAAACTATATTATTTTCCAAAGGGGTTAATGAAGGCTATGGCTATCCATTACGGTACTGGCTTTGTGAATGCGTTAATGAAGACTTATGTTTATTTAACCCCTCCAGCTCAAAGGGACTCTCAAAAAAGAAAAAAAAAAATATCTAAATTTTAATATCAAGAATGGAATGAAAAAAGTCGCTGTACTGGCGATGTTAATTGTTATAAATGGTGTTAATGACTTTATTATGTAAATGAACCAAAGAAATTGAGCTTCATGACTACGTCAAGAACGAGGACGTAGTTTTAACCATATTTTTGTAATTTCTAAGCGACTTTATTCACCTTACTGGAGATACATTGTTCTTGTTATCTCTAAACAATAATATTCACCACTACAACTACCACTCCTACCTTCTCCACCACCATAACTACCATCACTACCTTTACCACCGCCACAATTACATCACTACCTTCCCCACCACTACCACAACTACCATCACTACTTTCACCACCACCACCACCACCACCATTAGCAGCACCACCACAACTGCTATCACTACCTTCACCATCACCATCACTAGCACAAACACCACCACTACCTTTATCACCACCAGCCCCACAACTACCAATACTACCTCCACCACTACCTTCACCACCACTATTACCAACACAAGTACCACCACGACCTTCACCACCACTATTACCAACACAAGTACCACCACTACCTTCACTATCACCATCACCACCACAATCACCACCACCACAGCCTTTTACGAGTTCTCACAATCTAATATCAAAAAAGATAAATCTAAGAATGCAATTGGCTGGAAGTTTTGTCCAAAGTTATAATGGAGAGAGAGAGAGAGAGAGAGAGAGAGAGAGAGAGAGAGAGAGAGAGAGAGAGAGAATCCTCTTAGACTAACTGGCACTGCGACGGGAAAATAGGAATTATTGCCACATGAACAATGAGGAAGGGGAGGAAAGACAAGCTTTATAATTGGTTAGTTCAGGAGGACTTTTCGTTCGTTCGTTTGTTTAGTAAGGTTACAACATCCTTACAGGCGATGATCCTGATGACCTAATGACGGCTCCCAACGCTGTTCGATCTCTAGCAGAATCTCTATCCAGTCTCTTAGTCCTTAAATCAAACTCTTAAATATCATCCCCCGGATATGGTAGCTTATTAGGTTAGGTTAGTTAAGCTGATATAGTTTATGTTTGATTATGTTAGATTAGGCTGGGGATATGTTAGATTTACTGCTATGTTAGATGAGGTTAGATGAATATACTAGTTCAGATTATGCTATGTTAGGCTGGGTTAAATTTGGATAGGTTAGGCGAGGTTAGATTGGTCTCTTAGGTGATTTTTTTCGAAATATGCCATGGATGTGTGATTTATGTGAACCTGTCCTGTTCATGTGTGTGTGTGTGTGTGTGTGTGTGTGTGTGTGTGTGTGTGTGTGTGCTGAGGACACTGAATAAGTCATCATTACATTTAAACTATTATTATTGTACATGAACAATTTTCTTATGTCAAATCTCATACCCCCCCCCACCCTTCTCCACATATACTTCACCATTTTCCACCCATATCTTTGCCTCCACGCCCTTTTCTTTACCTCCGCCCCGACTCTCTCTCTCTCTCTCTCTCTCTCTCTCTCTCTCTCTCTCCACACACACACAGGAAGATCAATATATTGAGGCCACCCATCACAGGAGGCGACGTCAGGCAATAAACAGGTAGGCAGATTTTTTTATTCTTTTTCTTTTTTTTTCCTACATTTCTTTTGTTAGTGAGTAAGGAAATAAATGCCAGAAATTAATGGAGTGGAAGAAAGGATATGGATAAGAGAGAGAGAGAGAGAGAGAGAGAGAGAGAGAGAGAGAGAGAGAGAGAGAGAGTTGGGGAGCTTATCACTTTAACTTCAACCAACAGATTATTCGTTTCATCGCAGGAGGCCATATATAATTTTCTGCTACAAGACTATTTTATTTAAATCAGAAAAAATTCCCCACGTAGTAAACAGATTTATGTCGACTGCATCTAACTCCTACAGATAAAAAAATAAATCCTTTCTATGCTTAATAAAATTCCTTAAAAAAACAAATAAATCCCTTCCATGATTAATAATAATCCTTAGAAACAGCAGGGATGTACCTAGAAATGCGTCATCAGAATGAAGGGGTTGATTCAGGTTTGGAGAATCATGCTGAACTGCTGGGATTTTTTTTTTTTTTTCAGTTTTTCGCTAAATAAGGTCTCATCAAAGCTCAGTAAAGTCGCTAGGAATTAAAAAAAAACATAGAAAAAGGGAGGGGATAAAGTAGTTAAATTCTTGGTGTGGAAGGGGTTAATATTCACGAAAGAAAGAATACGCAAAGTATTCACTTTACTCAGGTCACGGCTCCTTTATTCTAATCCTGCTTAGAGACGAGTTTGTTCAGCTTAGGGGAGACTTGCCGAACTGGACGGGTTAGATACAGCCGTCATTAACCCCTTCAGTCTGAGTTTACGTAGGCTGATTAAAGTGGTATGGATGAAGTAAGAATACAGAGGAATCAAGAAATAAAGAATTAAGTGGAATACAGAAGAATAAACAGGAAAACTGAATACAGAAAAAGCAGTAATAAAGAAGAATAACGAGGAATAGAGAGGAATACAGAAGAATAATGAGGAATAAAGAAGAATAAAGAACAAAAAGGTATTAAGAATAATGAGGAATAAAGAATAAAGAAGCATAAAGAAGAATAAATAAAGATAAAGAGGTATAAAGAAGAATACGGAGGAATGCAGATGAATAAAGAAAAATGAAGAGGAATAAAATGGAATAAGAAGAATACAGAAGAATAAAGAGGAGTCAAACAGAATAAAGAGTACAGAAGAATAAAAAATTGAGAGAAATGTAGAAGAATTAAAAGGAATAGAGAAGAATATAGGTAATAAAGAGAAATACTGAATAATAAAGCGGAACAGAGAAGAATACAGTAGAATACAGAAGAATAAAGAGGAATAAAAATTAATAAAAGGAGCATAAAGAAGAATATAGGAATAAAGAAGAATACAGAGGAATACAGAATAAAAAGGAATAAAGAGGAATCAAGAAGAATACAAAGGAATACGGAAGAATAAAGAACAAGGAAATATAAAGAATAAAGAAGAATAAAGGAATAAAGAATTACGAGGAATAAAGAATAAAAAATTCAGAATAAAGAGGAATAAAGAAAAATAAAGGCTAAAGTGTAATAAAGAAGGATGAAGAACAGAGAAGATTAACGAAAAGAGGTATAAAGAATAAAAAGGAATAAAGAAAAAAACAGGAAAGAGGAATAAAGAATAACACAGTGGAATAAAAGAAAAAGAAAATGGAATAAAGAAAATAAAGGAAATAAAGGGGAATAAATAAGAATAAAAAGATATAACAATTAAAGAAGAATAAAGATACATCCAAGTGAAGAAGGTATGCATAGAAAAAAATCAGCACTATAATATTTATGAGAAGCAGTGGCAATCACGGGGAAAATACTTATCACTACAGTCGCGGCACACGACCCTGAGGTTGTCATTATCGTACCCTGGCAACCTACCTATCAACAGTGCATCCGATTTCGTAACATATTATACACGAATCATATTATTATACACGAATATATTTTACACGAATGTTATTATACACGAACATATACACGAATCACGGGCGTATCATATACTCGTACACGAAATCAGAAGCATTGTTGACGGGCAGGTTGCCAGGTTACGATAATGACACCTCAGAGTCGTGCGCTGCTGCTATTGGAAAAGAGACTCTGACAAAAATATTTAACCAGGAAAAATTCTAGCCCCATAATACTGATGCTGGAAAATATCTCGATATTAATATTATCCAAGACTTTCATCATATCCTTAAAGAATATATCACTAAAATAATCACAAATATTCATCGGGCAAAGAGTCTGTCTCTGAAAATTTTTACGTACCGGTAAGTTCGAAAAAGCTATCAACATCATATTTACGAAAGATTTGTTTATCATCATGATATCTGCGAAGAAAAAAATCTACTGCCATAATATTCACGATGAGGGATGGCTGTAACTAAAATAATCACCAAGAATCATCACAATATTCGCCAAGGAAAACAACCACAACAATAATATTCACCATGGAAACTATCATAATATTCACCATGGAAAATATGTCATAATATTCACCATGGAGAATATCTCTCAGCATAATATTCACTATGGAAAATATCTATCCTTATAATATTAGCCAAGGAAAGTATCTATCACCATAATATTCATCAATTAAAACGTTTATCACAATATTCACCGGGAAAAATAACTATCATCATATTACTGGTAAAGGAAAATATATATCAAAATAACATTCATCAAGGAAAACATCTACTGTATCACAAAATATTTACCCTGAAAAATATGCATCACTATAATACCCAGCGGTGAAGTTTCTTATTCCACTAATAATCACCTAGGAAAATATCTATCACAATCATTCCTACGAAAATATCTATCAATAACATCCACCAAGAAAAAAATATTTGTCACCCCCGTCTGGAGGGAGGAAAAAGTTTAACGCCAGGATATCACAAAGGAAGAAACCTATCAACATATTACTAAATGAAATCTCCCGGAAAGATAATAGAGAAAAATATAATTCTTGTGGTAATATTCATAAAGGATAGTAGCCAAATTTTACGATAACCAGGTCTAAATAGAGGTTAGTTATGGTTAGAAGTAATTATCTTTTGTAGTATTTATTATTATTCACTCTACTGTAGCTTAGTTGTGAAGTGTGTGACATAGTTCATTCACTTTAACCTGGCCTGGCTTTTCGTCCCTCTGCAGCTTACTTCCCATTGCTCAATGACAGAATAAGACAACACTATGGCTCTTCATCCTTTCCACTGAGCTTCCTGACTAACACCATATTCTAATGTTAATGTTCCACTACAGCTCTGCAATCAAGATGGAAAGATGGCAGTTTTAGACCACATTAAAGTGAACAGTGTTTAGTTGTATGACAGGAGGAAAAAATAGCAACCACAGACAGAGCTACGGTAGAAAAAAAGAAAAAAGAAAAAAGCTTAAGACTATGGCTCTTGGTCCCCTTCTTCTTTCCTCCTCTTCCCCCCCCCCTTCTTCTCCTCCTCCTCATCCTCATCATCATTTTCACTATTACCACCTTCCTCTTCTCTTCTTTTTCTTCTAACGAATTACGTACCAACGTGGACAGTGACAACGATCCACATTTTTAGTCGGAAATTTATGACATTTCTGCATATTATTCCGAGAAACCTACTGGGCTCCGAAGATGACATTACAGAATTTCAAAAAGTATGGCTCACTGTGTCAAAATTCATCGTACAGGAATGATGCAGTGTTTATGTTCACAACAGTATATTTTAGTCCGTATTCTAGGTCGTACATGGCAATTCGTAGGACCTTTCTCTTGACAAGTTATATTGCACATTACACCTTTACATTCTTTTAAGTCTGCAGATTAGAGTATACTAAGGAGTAGAGAAAAAAAATCGCTTAAAAACAGGTGTTAGGAATCTTCAGGGACATCTAGACGCCCAGTGACAAGCAAAGCAATACTCACCAGGGAAGAGAAAGAGAAGAATTAGTACATGCAGTGACGCTACCTCCTGCTCTCCCATTTCCTTCTCACTTCTTTTCCCTCCCTTATCCTTCGGCCCTCTCTCCCTACCCTTGCTTCCTCCCTCTGTCTCTCCCTAACCTTCCTTCCTCCCTCTGTCTCTCCCGACCTTTCCTTCCTCCCTCTGTCTCTCCCTACCCTTGCTTCCTCCCTCTGTCTCTCCCTACCCTTGCTTCCTCCCTCTGTCTCTCCCTAACCTTCCTTCCTCCCTCTGCCTCTCCCTACCCTTGCTTCCTCCCTCTGTCTCTCCCTAACCTTCCTTCCTCCCTCTGTCTCTCCCTAATCTTCCTTCCTCCCTCTGTCTCTCCCTAACCTTTCTTCCTCCCTCTGTCTCTCCCTACCTTCCTTCCTCCCTCTGTCTCTCCCTAACCTTCCTTCCTCCCTCTGTCTCTCCCGACCTTTCCTTCCTCCCTCTCTCTCTCTCTCTCTCCAATGTTCCTCCTTCCCTCTCCTTTTTTCCTCTTTCTCTTCCTACCTCTTCTCCTCTCACGTTTCGCGTTCCATTCACATGCCACTCTTCTTCCCTCCCTCCTTCACATTCCTTCCTCCCTCCTTCCCTCCCATGTTCCCTCCTTCCCTCGCCTGCCCCTCATTTCTCTCTCCTTTCCTCCTTCACCCTCCTCTTTCCCCTTCTCCTCCCTGGTTCCTCCTTTCCTTCCAATTTTTTCCTCCCTCCATCATTTTTCTCTTCACCCTTCCTCCCTTCTTGTCCTCCCCCCCCCCCGATTCACCGTTCTTCCTCCTGTCCCTCTCCTTTCTCTTCGTTTCTCTCCGTACCCTTCCTCCCCCCCCCCTCTCTCTCTCTCTCTCTCTCTCTCTCTCAACTATCCATTATCGATATGAAAATAGGAAAAATCTCATCCTCTTTATCATTCTCCAACGCTTGCCTCAAAATAGGTAAATAATGAGGAGGAGGAGGAGGAGGAGGAGGAGAAGGAGGAGGAGGAGGAGGAGGAGACTGAGAGAGACAGAAAGACAGACAAAGACGAATGAATTTGGGGATACTTATAGCTTGGAAGGAATAATATACTTGAGGAAAAGTGGAAGATATCAGTACAGAGGAAATGTGGAGTTTAATAGGGAACGTGGTGAAGTGCAAGGAGTGTGAAGGAGTGGGAGGTGGAGTGGCAGGTGGAATAATGGGGAGGTGGAGTGATGGAGTAGGAGGCAGATTAATGGAGTGAAGGGTGAGTGGTGGAGTGAGAAGTGGGGTGGTGGAGTGGAAGGCGAGTGGTGGAGCTAAAGGTGGAATGGTGGAGTGGGAGGTGGACTGATGGGGTGGCAGGTGGACTGGGAGGTGGACCGGTGAAGTGGGAGGTGCAATGATGGAGTGGCAGGTGGAACAGTGGAGTGGAAGGTGGAGTGGTGGAGTGGGAGGTGGAGTGATGGAGTGGTAGTGTAGTGGAAGTTGCAGGTAGAGTGGTGGAATGGAAGATGGTGTGGAAAGCGAGTGGTGTAGTGGAAGATGGAATGGTGGAGTGGTAGGTGGAGTGGGAGGTGGAGGTCTAAGAAACAGAATGAATTAATGGGAAGTGAATTTGTATATAGAACAATGTACTTGTGAATCTATTGAAAGAAACCTGGTTACACAGATACACAGACCAACAGACTTTACAGTACCTTTTAAATGGTCCGACCTCAACCACGTCAGCCCGAGGACCTCAACAGGTGTTCATGCTTGCTGCTGCCAGACGAATATTTTCAACTTAAGAGTACAATTATAGTGAAGGAGTTAATTCTATATCTAGCCCTCCATTTCGAAAAAAAAAAAAAAATCCCTCCAAGTTTAAGTAAATCGTGTGAGGAAAGCAAGAATAATAAAAAAAATAAATCAGGAAAGTAAATGAGTTAACAGGCTGACTTAAAATGACAGCAGCATCATACTATCACCATAACCCTGTCATAGGTTACGTTTAATATTTTGTTCCACCTAACGCCACACGATTTGAATGAACTAATAGTGGGTCACAGGAGCCGGAAAGACTTAAGATTAGTAACCATTTAAGCAAAGGATGGCAAAATGGTCGCAGTGTGCATGAAAAGGAGATTAGTGTGGTGTAGAGTGATTATATGTGGTGTGGTTGAGTGTAGTGTAGTGCGGTGTGGTGGACTGTGGTGATGTTTGGATATTCGTTTCAGCAGTGCTGAGACACGGGCAAACAGTGAGCCCGTCAGTGGTGCACATGTAGCGCACAAGCTGTATTTAACGAGGAGGGGGGTAGTCCCTAACTGTTTGTAGTAAAATTTTAAAAGGTGTTCTGGCCACAATGCCAGCAGCGTCAGTATAATCGTTGCCCGATTGGGCAAAGCCAGCTGCGGGACGAGATCTGAGATGAGCTGTGGCAGGGCAGTGAAGTATGTAATGGATGAGAGGCGTATCCGACCTCTCTAAGCAATGAGCACACGGATCTGTTGCCGCATTTTTAATCTGCTTATAGCATGGGAATCCCATTCGTAATCTTCTAAGTCGCACTAAAAGATAGCTTGGCAGGCCTGGGGGAGGCACCAAAGGAGAGTATGATGTGGCTGTGGCATACCAAGTCGCAGATGTGGAACCTTCAGCGACGCAAAGCTGGTGCTCCTCCCGAGACAGCCTACCTATTTTTGCAGTCAAAGTGCGACGGACATGTGATGGGCCGGGGAGAAGTGGGAACGTGATCTCTGGCAGAGAGCAGGCGGAGCGTGCAGCGACATCAGCTGTTTCGTTCCCAGTGATCCCCACATGTCCTGGGAGCCAATGAAGAGTGATAGTGGCTCCTCTCTGGACAAGGAGGGTTGCAAATGTATGGATGGCCGTTATGAGAAATATATTGTCTTGCAGTGAGAATGAGCGCAACCTCTGCAGAGAAGAAAGGGAGTCTGTATGAACAACGATGCGTTGGTAATGATGATAGTGAGCATGTCGCAACGCACCCAGAATTGCTGCGAGCTCTGCCTGAAATGCAGATACACCAGGGGAGAGGCGCCATGACTCAACTGTCCTTCCAAGGACGAAAGCGGACTCAGCAGAGCACTGTGGTGAGGTGTGGTGTGGTGTAGGGTAATATGGTGGTGTGTGGTGTGATATGAGTGGGGTACTGCAGTGTGGTATGATAGAGTGCTGTAGCGTGGTGTAGTGAGGTGTATTATCGTGTAGTATGACATTTTTTCTGTATCTAATCAGGTTCTTCCTTCCTTAGCTTACCTTCTGTAAAAAAAATAAAGTACGGTGTGGTGTGGTGTGGTGTGGTGTGGTGTGGTGTGGTGTGGTGTGGTATGCTGTACTGTGCTGTGCTGTGCTGTGCAGTGCTGTGCTGTGCTGTGCTGTGCTGTGGCAAGAGATCTGGGCTGGTGCAATGCAGTGTCATGTGGTATGGTCAAATGTATGTAATGCAGTGCAGTGTGGTGTAGTGTGGTGGAGTGTAGTGTAGCCTGGTGTGGTACAGTGTGGTGTGAGAGATGTAGTAGAACAGTATGAAGAGGCAAGTGGAATAAATAAGCATCGTGGAATGACCGAAACATAACGGGAAAAAATGACTAAAAAAAAAGAAAGGAATACGAAAGAAACAAATATGAGAGGAAGAAAGAAAAAGGAAAAGATGAAAGAATAATGAAAAGAGGAGGGAAAACTGTCGGAGACTTGTGAAAATTGAGGAAGATCAAAGTGTGTGTGTGTGTGTGTGTGTGTGTGTGTGTGTGTGTGTGTGTGTTCAACTAGAAAATCAGAAATCTCTCTCTCTCTCTCTCTGTCGTAAAGATAAAAGTTAGCTCTCTCCTGTCCTTGAAGCGGCCACGCAATTTACCAGTATTTTTCATCAAAGGGCAATCGACGAGGTTATCACAGGAGGGACTTTGGATCTCTCAGCCTGGAGTGGAATTTTAAAAAACTGCTACAGGACCCTCTTTTGCCCCTTTCACCCTCCCTCCCCCTTTGCAACCTCCTGCTCCTTTACACCTTCTTGTCCTTACATCCTTCCACCCAATCTTATATCCTTCTGATCTCCCTACACCCTCTGAGCCTCCCTTAGACCCCACGTCCCACCCAACTCCCCCCCTGGCCTCCCTTACACTGTCCCTGTCTTCCCTTCCACCTTCCTGCTCTCCTTGCATCTCATACCCTTCTTCCTTGCACCCTCCTGTCCCTTTACATCATCTCTGTCTCCACTTACACCGTCCCTCTTCTCCCATATATTCCCTGGTCACCCTCCTTACACCCCCTGCCTTCCCTCATACTCTCCTGCTCTCCATTATACCCTCCTACCCTCCCTTACACCCCCTCCTCTCCTTACACCCCATGTCCCCCTCTTACATCCTTCTCCCCTCCTTGTGCCTCCCTCACTCCAACCTTTGCATGTGGTCGGGTCGTAGAGCAAAACACAAATACTGGGTTAATTCAGAGACTACTCCCGATACAGCAGACATATAAACATGTGGGTGAGATGTGAGCTGTCCTAAGCCTATAAATGATACACCATAAGCCACTAAGCTGCATAAATCGTAGAATTATATTCTTGTAAGTACCGTAGTGATTTGAGACCACTCAGTGCAATGAAGTGTTCATTATGTATTGTTTAACGAAAACTGCTGTGAGAGAAAGGGTTTTGATGCAGAACCATCCTACCTGTACTGTGTCCGACCAAACAGATGTAGTGGCACAGACATATGTAGTAGCAATATGCAATATGCATAAGTATTCAAATGTAATGT
>NC_136954.1:49312529-49332529 GCF_032717465.1 Coenobita brevimanus | reverse complement strand
CCGTGCAATGGATCTTATGGGGACTGGTGAAAAATGACTCTTATTGGTACACCTCTGTTTCCGCCATTTTTTCTTTTTTATTCAGTTTGTGAGCACCTTCTATGGTCCTTTCACCTTAACCTGGTCCAGATTTTCGTCACTTTGCAGCTTAATCCACATAACTCAGTGGCACAAAAACTCAAGACTACCGCTACATTATTTCCACAATACTTCTTTGTGGCTAGCATGATATTTTGGTGATTATCGCTCGTTACAACTCAGGATTTAAGATGGAGAGGTGGAGACTTTAGGCCCCTTCCACAGTTTTATTAACTAGACGTATCCAATTATCAATCGCTAAGGGAGAGGTGTTAGGGCCCTTTCCACAGCAGTTTATTAACTAGACGTATCCAATAATAAATCGTCAAGAAAGAGGTGTTAAGGCCTTTTCCACAGCAATTTATTGAGCATACTACGCCTGAGCATTCTCCTGCATGTTGCCTTTATCGTTTAAATATCGACATATTCTGCATCAATAACATGGCATAGGGTACGGAGGTGTGAGGGACAGAATAAATCGTTAAGAAAGAGGTGTTAGGAACTCCCCAAAGCATCTTACACTAGGACCCTTAATCTGGAGAGCTTGAGAAGACTTACAAATCCTTCGAAAATTGAGAATACAGAAAAAAAAAAAATCGAGATCATACACTTTTTATATACCAGCGACAACTTTCTTTTTCCTTTTTTCATTATTTTTTCTTTTCTTGTTTATTCCTGCTATGTATTGACGATTATATTCAACTTGGGAAAGATCTCCAATAACGCAAAAGCAAACGACGGCCATGTCCAGCTTAGCCTGAATAATAACCAGAGACAGCAAGAATATCAACAGAATGCCGTCCTCGGGTCGAAGGGGTTAAAGGAAGGTATAGAAAAAAAAAAAACTCCAGCCCATATAAAGTAATATCATGAGAATAAAATTTGCAAGAATGTAACCAAAATACCGTTCCCGGGTTGAAAAGGGTTAAATTGTTTCGTTTCGTTTCATTTATAAAAGATTCAGATTCAGATTCAGATTTTTTATTATCCACCAAAGTGGTTATTACGTTTTCGTTTCGTTTTCGTTTTCGTTTTTAAAGGCTCCAACATGCTTGCATGTGTCGGCCTTGGTCACCTAATGGCGGCTCTCCACGCTGCACGATCCATTGCAGCCTCCCTGTTCAGTCCCTTAACCCTAAGGTCACACTTAATGACCTCGTCCCATGTCTTTCTCGGTCTACCCCTCACAACCCCACCCCCAATATTAACACTTCTCACCTTCCTCACCCAATTATCATCCCCCATCCTCTCCACATGTCCAAACCACCTCAATCTACCTCTCCTCATCACAACACCAATACACTCCAGTTCCATCCTACCTCTCAACTCTTCCATTGTAAACCCAACCCCTCCAGGCCTTGGACGCAGGGACGCACTGCACATCCACCTAATCATTGTCATTTCAGTACGTCTGAGCCGGCGAATGTCTTCCTCCTTCACTGCCCAGGTCTCACTACCATACAGCATTACACTCCTAACACATGCTGCATACAAAGACCCCTTAGCACGTAGGGAGAGCCCTCTCAATGTCAGGAGAGGCAAGAGCTCCCTGAACTTCTTCCAACCACTTCTCACCCTAGCCACAGAGCTAGCTCCAGCCCCACCTCCAGCACACAACATGTCTCCCAAATAACAAAACTCTTCCACACACTCAAGAGATTCACCAGCAAGTTCAATCCTTTCACGTCTGACGATCTCCACCTGCTCACCCCGGCACGCCGTACACATAAAATCAGCATTATCTCGCAGTCTACCTCTGATACCACTACATCTCTTATGCACCCATTTATCACACACACTGCACAAGATGGAATTACTTCCCACGCCCTTGTGGCAAACTGCACATGGCCACTCTCCCTCGTCTTTGACAGTACCGCCACCAACCCTAGATATCATCAATTTTGTTTTATCTGCATTTACCCTTAAACCCTTTTGCCCCATACCATCTCTCCACTTCCTAAACCTTTCCTCCGCCTCCCTTTCATTCTCTGCAATCAACACCACATCATCAGCATACAACAACTCCCACGGGAGTCCGTTTCTAAAGTCACGTGAAAGGGCTTCAAGTACCATGATAAACAACACGGGACTCAAGACTGACCCCTGATGCACACCAACATTCACGGAAAACTCATCACTCAAATCTCCATTCACTCTCACCTGGGTGTGAGCACCCACATACATGGCCATAACCACCCTAACCAGCCACTCCTCCAAGCCAAGCTTTCTCATTGCCCACTTCACCACCTCTCTAGGGACCCTGTCAAAGGCCTTTTCCAAATCAACAAAAACAAAATAAAGATCCCTTCTCCTACCAATATATTTTTCCTGAAGCTGTCGAACAATGAATATGGCATCAGTGGTCCCCCTACCTGGCATAAACCCAAACTGCATCTCATCAATATTCACTCTTTCTCTAATCATACCTTCTAAAACTCTCTCCATTACCTTCATTATCTGATCTAAAAGCTTTATACCTCTATAATTTCCTCTTTCCAGGGCATCACCCTTCCCTTTATACACATTTACAATTACACTCTTCAGCCAATCATCTGGGACAACACACTCATAAATAATCCTGTTTATCAGGTCAGTGACTAAACTCACCCCTATATCGCCTGAGGCCTTCAACATTTCGGCAGTCAACCCAGACACACCTGCTGCCTTCCCCACCCTCATCCTGCCTATTGCCTCATTCACAGTAGCAGTATCAATCAAAGGCCAAGGGCCAGACACTGGATCTGCTGGCTCCAAACCTTCCCTGTCCCAGTCAAACTCCTCATTCAACAACCGGTTATAATGCTCTCTCCATGCATCTTTAATATCCTCACTGTTCACCACTACCCTTCCTTCATCATTCTTCACACACTGCTCACCTATGATATCCCGATTATCCCTCTTCATCTGACCTGCCACCCTAAATATATTTTTCCTTTCCCCATGATTTAGGTTATCAAGTAATTGTCTCTGTGACTCAGACTTTGCCCTGTATACCTCTCTCCTAGCCCTACGCTTGGCAGCCAAATATTCCTCTTTGCTACCACCCTTCTTCCATTCCCGGAAAAGCCTTCTTTTCTCCTTAATTGCAGCTTCTACACCCTCATCCCACCACCAAGTTACTTTATGTCTTGGTGGTCCTCTTGTCCAGCCGCATGTTACATCAGTAACTCTCAAGAAATTGTTCTTGAGGGCTCTGTACTGTTCATTAACGCCTCTGTCTACAGCTCCCTGTACAGCCACCACTCTCCTCAACTCGCTATAGAAGGCATCCCTTACTACTTGGTTTTTCAGCTTCCATATTTTCCTCCTAGGTACATAAGTCCTCTTTTTCATCACTTGTTCTTTAAGCACCATATCACAAATCAATAGTTTGTGCTGCTGCACACACTCCTCACTTCCTATAACTTTAACATCCCTCACTAACCTCCTATCGGCCCTCCTAACCAGAAAATAATCTATCTGACTGCTATTTCCCCCAGACTCATACGTAATTAACCTACTGTCTCTTTTCCTAAAATATGTGTTGCACACAATCATGTCCGTTGCCTCCCCAAACTCGAGTATCCTTTCCCCTTCTGCATTCCTTAGACCATATGCACATCCCCCATGCACTCCTTCATAACCCTGTGCTGCTTCACCTACATGACCATTTAAGTCCCCTCCCAAAATCACTATCTCATCATCCCGCATACCACCCACTACACGTATTAAATCATCCCAGAATCTATCTTTCTCTGATTCATCCAATCCTGCCTGGGGAGCATATGCCGATATAATCACAGCTATCTTTCTTCCCAACAGAATTTTCACTACCAATATCCTATCGCTTACTCTCAAAACATTCATAACATATTCCACCCATTTCTCCGCAACCATCACACCAACACCTCCATATCCGTCTGTCCCCCCCTGCCAAAACAACTTATAGCAACAGTCCTTCCCAACAATCTTTCTGGCTGATCCACCCCTGTACCGGACTTCCTGCAAACATGCCACATCCACCCACCTCCTACTGAATGCCTCAACGACTTCCCCTGCTCTTCCCCTCAAACTTCCCACATTCCATGAACCCACCCTCATCCCCATGGGTGATTTACTGTCCTCAGGCTTGCTTTGAAACCTTTTTTGTTTTGTCATCTTCAGTATTAATAAATGGGGACAGACACAGCACAGGTCCCACTCACTGCACAATCCCAGGTCCAGGCAATGGATCTGGGACCCCTAGCCCACCAGCTTACCAGTGGCTGTGGTAGTGGCCTCGGGGCACCCTGCCAGGACAGCTGCAGGGACACCCTCCAAGCGCGTCTTGGCACTGCAACGATCCCGCCATTATACACCCACTGATAGGGCAGCCTCCTGGGGCGCTACTCCCAGGTTCGGGCCCCTCTCTATTGGGCGGAAGCGGCAGCCTGGGAACCGCAATGCCCTGTACCCTCTAGCACAGGCCCGAGCCCCATCTCGCCCTGGACCCATGGTCTATGCCGGCGGAACCCCCGCCACGCCTCCCCCCAGAAGTCCGCCACTAGGTAGCGGGGGCAAAGTTTTCTGGCCGCATGCCCTTGCTGGCGCCAACCCCTGTAACGTAGTGGGATACGTTGTGTGAAATGTAAAGTGCATGTGGTGTAGTGCATAGATAGTTAGAGAAAATGTTTGGGAGAGTATGCTGGTCTCCTCTCCATGTTACTGTCACACTGAAAAGGTCAGCAAAGGGGGATGGTTAGATAGCTAGTGAAACAGGAGCTCCAGCTCTCCCTATCACCAACATTCCCATTCCCCCCGGGAGTACTACCCTGTTCGGCCCGTGTTACTTACAGATGCATAAGTCTCCTACAATTATTATATGTGGTAATATAAAATTTGATAAATTGTTTACCACTAAACCTCAAAGGTAAAAAGTTATAAAGGCCCCAACATGCTTGTATGCGTCCACCTTGGTCACCCAACGGCTGCTCTTCAAGCCGCTCGATCTCTGGCAGCCTCCCTATTCCGTCGCTTATCCCTGAGGTCACACACTACGATCTCATCCTGATCTTTTTTGTTCTGCCCTTCGCAACCCTACCGTCGACGTTCACTCTTCTCACCTTCCGCATCTAGCTGTCATCTCCCATCCTCTCAACATGCTCAAACCGTCTCAGTCTACCCATCCTCATCACAACACTATTATATTCAAGACCCATCCTTCGTCTCAATTCTTCAATTGTAATCCTAACCCCCCCCCTCCCCTTGCCTCTCATCCAAGGACACACTACACATTCATCTAAACCATGTCGCGTCTGTACGTTTGAGTCAACAAATATCCTCTTCCTTTCTTCTTAACAGCATTACACTCCTAACACCTGACGCATACAAGGAACCCTTAGCACGGAAGAAAGCTCTCTCAGTGTCAGGAGAGGCAACAGCTCCCTGAATTTTCTCCAAACACTCGTTACCCTAGCCAAAGAACTACCTCCAGTCCCACCTCCATCACATAACGTGTCCCCCAAATAACAACACTTTCGCACACTCAAGAGACTCTCCAGCATGGTCAATCCTTTCACGAATGACAATTTCCACATGCTCTCCCCGACACACAAGAAATCGGCATTATTTCGCAGCCTACCTATAATACCACTACATGTCTTATGCACCCACTTATCATAACACTACACAAGATGGAGTTACTTTCCAAGATGGAGTTAAATTCGTTCAAAAACTCAGAAATATACCTGAACACTCACTCAGTCTAAAAACTAAAACATCACAGCAAAGACTCACACTTTCAGGGGATCATGAGCAGAGCCAAGAATCACCATAAACTCAAGAGAATATATACGAATAAACTCAAGAGGATGTAAAGCCGAACACTCACTCAGTCTGGAGATCTTGAAGGCATCGGCAGTGCTGATAATATCGACGAAGGCGTGTAGCTCAAGTCTGCGGCTGGTGTAGTTTTGGTTGTACTGCTTTATGGCGTGGAGGAAGGCGCCCTGTATGTCCCTTGAGTCACGGTCAAAGATGGCACCTGCAGAGAGGAAGAGAAGGGGTTGTTAGAAAAGTTTACCTGGGGGAGTTATAAGGTGTCTTCTTTTTCTAATGGAACCTATAGAGTGAAAGAGAGAAGTTTGCTACGAGGGTCTGTTTGGGTAAATTTTGTGTTCTCTCTCTCTCTCTCTCTAAAATTAACTCGGTAACAGAGCCTCCTCACCCTCTCACCTGAAGAGTGGAAGAGGAGAGTTTGTTTGAAGGTTCTGTTACGGGGATATGCGTTTTTTTTTTTTTTTTTTTTTTTTTTTATTCTAACCTGACAATTATCGTTCGCTCTTTTCACCTCAGTTGATTGCCAAGTGTAGTCAGATTAGAGGGTTGATTTGACTTGTATCCAAGGAGATCTCAAAACAGGGTTGTCGAATTTCAAAGTATCACAATTTAATATTCAAGTTGACTGACCTGGTTGCGTCACGCAAAAAAAAAAAAAAAAAAGCACTATAGAGATTCACACAGGTGAGGCGCCACTCATCCACTCACTCAATGTAGCGAGCTTTTCGGGTGACTACAATGAATATCAAGACAAACGGTTTCCTATAACAATGGAAACAAATTCAAGAGACAAGTGTAACTGTAACGCGTCGTCATGGCTAAACTTGCTGGACATACATACATACATACATACAAGCAGTACCGTACGTCACACAGTATGACGCATCGCTTCTTTTTGCATAACCAACGTTGTTTTGCACTGTGTACAGTATGACCATCATCAGCATTATCTTCAACAACATCCTCCTTCTCCTCCGCCTCCGCCTCCTCCTCCTCCTCCTCCTCCTCATCATCATCATCATCATCATCATCATCAACATCATCATCCGCCTCCTACTCCTCCTCTTCCTCATTATCATCATCATCATCATCATCATCACCCTAACAGCAGCGCCGCCAGTCCTGATTTGGGGGACCAATCAGTCAATCACCTTCATCATTATTATCATTCCAGTCCTAATTTTTCACAGAAGAGATGAGGTTAGGTAGGATCCAGAAACAAAGAAAACGAGGGCACAATGTGAGACTAACACGAAGCACAGTGTCACACAACATCTGTGCCATCATCGTTTTCACTTCGAGTTACTACACCTTAATGTGAGCAGATAAAAACAGCTTTATCTTATTTTCCACTAATACGCACCCCCCCTCAAAAAATAATAATAATAATAATAATCTGACCTATACATTTTATTTTTGTGCATAAGAAATAAGGTACTGCCAATATCATAAATTAATAGTGTTTTCAGAGGCCATGTCATTTACTATTATGTTTTCTCTGTTTTCTTGTCTATTTCTGTATTCATCTGTGTGTGTGTGTGTGTGTGTGTGTGTGTGTGTGTGTGTGTGTGTGTGTGTGTGTGTGCTTTTCGCTTTTTCGTTTTATGTTTTTTGTGTGTGTATCCGTGTGAGTATGAGTGCACGAGTAAGTCTGCACATATGCACCAAAATGGAGGAGGTCTCTAAATAATAAATATTACATAGGAAAATATACGTACAGCATAATCACTGCCTGTTTATCACCATGTCCCCACCTTATCCTCGCACTCCCTGTGCCACCCCCCAACCCAACCCTCTGCCCTCCCCCCTCTCCAGACCAACCCTTCTCCTGCCCCTCCCCATTCCCCCTCCGCTGCCCTCTTCGCCTACCTCTTCCCTCCCCTCTCCTCCCTCTCCTGCCTCTCCCCCTCCCTGCCGGACTCTTGAAGATTTTGTGGATTTTGTGGTGATGGTGGTTCCACGGAGTAAGGGCCCTTGTCTTTCAGTTTACATATTTCTTTGATGTGTGTCTCCCTCCCTCTCCCCCTTTCCCTCCCTTCCTTCTCTCCCTTACCCTTGTCCTGTCCTCTCTTCCCTTCCCTCCCTTTCTTCTCTCCTTCACCCTTCTCCAGTCCTCTCTTCCCTTCCTCCCCCTCTCTTCTCCCCATGTTTTCCCTTCCCCCTCTTCCTTTCTCCTTGGTTATAGGTTCTTGCTTCTTCCCATTCTCTTCCCCCCCTCTCTCTCAACCTTTCTTTTGTCCCCATTCCCTCTTCCTTTCCGTCTTTCCATCCTCTCCATTCTCTCTCCCCTTCCCCTCTCCTCTTTTCTCCTCGTCTCTCCTCCGTCTCTACCCTTCGGCCATTGTGTTCAAGATTTCCAATTCGTACCTCAATCATCTCCCCCTCCCTACCTCCTCTCGTTCAACCTCCCTACCTTCTCACTTTCCCTCTCCCTACCTCCTCTCTTTCCCCACTCCCTACCTCCTCTCCTTCCCCCTCCCTACCTCCCCTCTTTCCCCCTACATACATCTCCTCCTCGCTCCATCCTAAGTTTTCCTTTCTCACCCTCTCCCATCCTCTTCCCCTCTCTTCCCTAACTTTCTCAGCTGTGTGTTGCTAGTTTCCCCCTTTCCCCTCTCAGATTCCTTTCTTTTCCCTCTCCCTTCTGCCCACCTTCTTCCCCCCCATTTTCTTCGTCTCCCCACCCTCCCTCCAACTCCCCTCTCCCCCATTCTCTCGTTTCCTCCTCCTCTCCTCCCTCTTACCCCATCCCTCTCCTCATGACTACAGTGTTTCCAGGTTTCTCACTCCTTCCTCTTCCCCTCCCTCCTCAGTCCTCCCTTTCCCTCCCTCTCACTCCCTCTTCCCCCTCTCTCCACCATTCTTCCCTCTTCCCCCAGTCCACTCCCCCCCCCCACTCCTCTTGGTATTGTGTATTCAGGGTTCATGCTCATGCCCCTCCCCCTCCTCCCCCTCCCCCTCTCTGTTACCCCCCTCTCTCTCTCTCTCTCTCTCTCATCCACAAATCTCCTCTTCCCTCCCTCTCCTCCTCTCTTCCTACCTCCATCTCTCCCCTCTCCTCCCCTCGGCTATTGCGTTCAGGGTTTCTTGTCTGTCACCCCCCTTCTCTTTCTACCCTCCCCCCCCCTGCATACCCTCCCCCCACTTTACGTCCTCTCCCCTCCTCCTTTTCCCTCTTCTCCTCCCTGTCCCCCAGTCTCCCTACCCTTCCTTCTCTTCCACCCTCTCCATCCTCAACTACTTTCTTTCCCTACTTCTTGTCTGCTTTGGTCCCCCTCCGTTCTCTCCCTCACTCCTCCCTTCCATCTCCTCTCCTCCTCATCTTCCTTTTCTCCCCTCTATTTACTGTTTCCCTGTTTCCCTTCTTCCATTCTAACCTCCATTTTTCCCCCACTCCTCTTTCTCTCCTTTCTCCCCCTTCCTTCCCCTCTTCCTCGTCCTTCTTGCTCTCCTGTTCCTCTTCCCCCTTCCATCCCACCCTTGCCATCCCACTTCCACCTCTCCCCTCTTCTCCCATGCTCCACCTCTCACCCTCTTCCTTTCTCTCTCTCGTCTCTTTAAACCTCTGCTACCCTTCTATCCCATTCCTCCTTTCTCTCTCGCCCCTCACCTCCTCTTTCCAATGTCCCTCCCTACTTCCTCCTTTACCCTTTCCTTCATCCGTCCCCTCCCTCTTCTCATCTCTTCTCTTCCCCATCCTTCCCTCTTTTACCTCTCCTCTTCCTCTATTCTCACACGCAGTCTAATTCCCTTTCCCCCTCCCCCTCGCCCTTCCTTACACCCTTCCTTACTCCTTCCACCATTTTCCTTTCCCTCTCAAACCTCCACTTGTACTCCCTTTTCCCTTCTTCTCTCTTTCTCCCTCACCCTTCCCTTCCTTCCCTTCCCCTTCTCCTCCCCTCATTCCCTTATACATTTTTACATCACCCACTCTATTCTACCACCCAGTCTCTCTCCCTACCTCTCCTCTTTTCCTTCCCTTCCTTTCTCTTCCCCTTTGCGCCCTGTCTCCATCTCTCTCTTTACACTCCCTCTTCTCATTTCCTCCTCCTCCTCCTCACCTCCCTATCGTCTTTCATACTTCGCTTCTTCCATCTTCTTTCTCCCCCTCTCCATCCTATTTTCCCATCTCTCTCCCTTTTCTCCTTCCTCCTTCTCCCTCTCTACTTGTCCACTTCTCCCTTCCATCTTCTTTCTCCCCCTCTCCCTACCTCCTCTCTACCCTCCCTGCCTCCGTGTCAACGGGGTTTCTTTGGAGGGAATATTTCAAGGTACACATAACCTGCCACTTTGGGGAGAGGAGGGGAGGCAGAGGAGTTTTTCCTCCTGCTCGTCTTCCTCCATCATCATCATCATCATCATCATCATCATCATCATCACCATCATCATCAACAACAACAACAACAACAACAACAACAACACTCAACCAATTATAATTATCAATCGTCTGAGAGAGAGAGAGAGAGAGAGAAAGAGAGAGAGAGAGAATGTGTGTGTGTGTGTGTGTGTGTGTGTGTGTGTGTGTGTGTGTGTGTGTCACTTTCATCAGCCTTCCGTCCTGTTCCTTGGCTACAGAATCTCGAAATACAAAAGTCTGGGCCGTTCAGGTGACTCAGGAGACTTTGTAACACCGCTTCCTGCCCGACTCATTTGGCATATTACACCTTACCATTACACCTTACCATTACACCTGACCATTACACCTGACCATTACACCTGACCATTACACCTTACCATTACACCTTACCATTACGCCTTACCATTACACCTTACCATTTACACCTTACCATTACACCTTACCATTACACCTGACCATTACACCTTACCATTTACACCTTACCATTTACACCTTACCATTTACACCTGACCATTACACCTGACCATTTACATCTTACCATTTACACCTTACCATTACACCTGACCATTTACACCTTACCATTACACCTTACCATTACACCTTACCATTTACACCTTACCATTACACCTTACCATTACATCTTACCATTACACCTTACCATTTACACCTTACCATTACACCTTACCATTACACCTTACCATTAACACCTTACCATTACACCTTACCATTACACCTTACCATTAACACCTTACCATTACACCTTACCATTACACCTTACCATTTACACCTTACCATTTACACCTTACCATTACACCTTACCATTACACCTTACCATTTACAGCTTACCATTTACACCTTACCATTTACACCTTACCATTTACACCTTACCATTTACACCTTAATATTTACACCTTACCAATTACACCTTACCATTTACACCTTAACACATACACTTTACCATTTACACCTTACCATTAATTACCATTTACACCTTTCCATTTTGCATATTTCACCTTACCATTTTCTTTTTCGCAAATTTCACCTTACCATTTTCTGTCTATGTTCTTTATATGGTATTGATGTTGACACACTCTGCATCAATAAAATAGACGAGGATAATGATGTGGACTATGCTGAATAAATCACTAAACAAATATCTAAATAAATCATTCTGAAGGATAAATCATTATGGGAGAGGCATTACGAATCAACAAAGCCGCTTGGCATAAGACCTTCTCTCTAAAATAGCGCCATTTTCTGTGCCTTTAGTTTTTATTTTTTAAGCAGCATGAAAACAGCCTATCCTCTTCTCTCTCTCTCTCTCTCTCTCTCTCTCTCTCTCTCTCTCTCTCTCTCTCTCTCTCTCTCTCTCTCTCTCTCATATCATTTTTCTCTTCTGCTATCTCCAGGCGAGTGCAATCAGCTAAGGAGGCTTTGTTTGACCTGGAGGAGATAGGAATAATTTTCACTAATTCTTCCATTCTCATGGCGTCTCCTGGGCTTCATTGCTGCCATCTCCAAACATCTTTCGGTGTCGTATTCTATTAGTAAATTGTTACCCACGGACGATTTAGTCATCTTTGGAGATATATTTTTCTAGCGAAAGGGTAAGTGAAAGCACTATCTAATCTACAGGGTTTGGAGTCTCTCTTCAGGCCAATAAAACCCTCTGGATGCAGCGAGATTAAACTAAATAGTCCGTCATCGGAGTGAAGGGATTAACGTCTGGGGAAAACGAAATCCTGGGATTGGGACGTTGAGATAAGAAAGTTTAGATAAAATGAGCCAATACCAAAGCGGGCTACAGTGATGGAAGTGTTATCATTGTATTGTTACTAAGCACCGCTGGGACCTGCGACACCCACGGCAACATTACTACCCAAACAACTGGATAGGAAGGATTTTAGACTAAAAGCACATCAGCCCGTCACCAATTACACACCCATTACGGGGCACCTCACCCGTCACCAATTACACCCCCATTACGGGGCACCTCACCCGTCACCAATCACACACCCATTACGGGGCATCTCACCCGTCACCAATTACACACCCATTACGGGGCATCTCACCCACCTATTGTCCCTCAGGAACCTATTTTCATGCCGTGAACCCTATTTCTTTCCTGGACCTACATTCCCGCTGGGATGTATTTTCCTCCATGAACCCATTTCTCCAAAGGATCTATGTTCATCCAATTGTAACCATTTCTCCGAGGATCCATTGTCTCACTTGCACTCATTTTTCCCAGGAGCCCATTTCACCATTGCACCTATTTTATGCCATGACCCAACTTTCCTCCGTTGACCAATTTTCCCCTTAGACCTACTTCACCCCTGCAGTTGTTGTCAAGCGGACCCATTTACTCCCTATGGGCCTATTTCTTCAAGGGCCTTCTCATGGACCCTTTGTCCCGATGGACTTATTTCACCTTAGGGCCTATTTTCCACCAGGCACCTACTTTTCCTACATGGACCTATTTTCCATTACATGACCAATGCTCCCCACGGATCTGTTTTCCTTCATCGACCTATTTTATCCATGGATATATATTACCTCCAATGGTTTTCCCATGGACCTATTTTTACTCAGACCTATTTTTACCCCTGGGCCTATCTTCCTTCCACGGACCTATTTGCTCTGTCGACCTACCAATGGGCCTATTTTCTACCCATGGGCACAAATCCCCACACTGACTCATTTCACCATAGGCACCTGTGTTCCATCCGTACCCTTTTTACCCACTGGACCTATTTCCACTAAGGACCATTTCCCCTGATGGATTCTCCAGGGACCTATTTTCCGCAACGGGCATTTTAACCCTGGACCTGTTACCGAATTGACCTATTCCCCAGCGGACCTATTTTGCTCCTTCCACCCACCCACCAAATAACCCACCCACCCATATACCTATCCACTAACTAATAACCCACCCACCCATATACCTATCCACTAACTAATAACCCACCCACCCATATACCTATCCACTAACTAATAACCCACCCACCCATATACCTATCCACTCACTAATAACCCACCCACCCATATACCTATCCACTAACTAATAACCCACCCACCCATATACCTATCCACTAACTAATAACCCACCCACCCATATACCTATCCACTCACTGAGTGTAGTTGGCGGGGCTCCTGGACTTGTCCTCCGGGAAGCCACACATAACCCACCAACTCAGCCACCCAGGAAACCCGGTCACCCCACCCACGTGTCCAACCCAACTATACCACCTCAACCCTCCCACTCACTCGCCACCCACCACATCCTGCTTGTACACCCTTTCCACTCATCCCATCCATTTCGCACAACTCACTCATCCACCCTACAAATCCCGCTCACTTAACCCACCCCTCCCACTTTGTACACCACACTCACCAGCCGCACTCACTCCAACTACGAACCTCACACCACCCACTCCATCCACCCCACCTGTCCACCCATCAACCCACGTCACTCATCCAGAACCTCTATTAAACTACCTACCTTGTCGCCAAGACTGGAGATCCGCAATATGACTTACAACATTCTCTCTCTCTCTCTCTCTCTCTCTCTCTCTCTCTCTCTCTCTCTCTCTCACACACACACGCACGCACGCACACGCCCGCCCGCACACACACACACACACACACACACACACACACACACACGCACGCAAACGCCCGCCCGCGCACACACACACACACACACACACACACACACACACACACACACACACACACACACACACACACACGCGCACACACACACACAGCCTTAAAGGCAAGAATGCTCTGGAAAAGAACAAAGCTGGGTCGACTATGAAGATCAGAAGAATGGCAGTAGGTAAATACTTCCCCTGCTCATCCATCCATCCACTTCCCCACTGTCACCAACACATCTACCCCCTACACGTCTACTAACTGATCCATCTATCCATTCAGCTACCCCTAATCCACCAACACCGTACATATACCGTCGTCTCACAAACTTACCCACCCATCTATCCATCCACCCACCCCACATCCACCAATCCATGCAGTCCCATCTTACACATCCATGTATCCATTCTTCGCTATGTTGACGCCTTTTGAATTTCGTTCTTGCTGCCTTCAGATCAGTTTATTCAGCATGGAAATGATATATCGCACTGAAAGGGTTACAAACAGATCTTCCATTACCCCTTTCTGCCCAAGGATATTATTATTAAATCTATTAATATATATAGTATTTTAGGCAGAAAAAAAAAAAAAAACACGTCCTATTCTTGAAAGGGATAAATCATCGATATGGAGGGATTAAGGATATCAGTGGAAAAGAAAGCTAAGGAAAGCTGGGAAAAATAAGAAAATAAAATGAATGGAATAAACTGCCATAAAATGAAAATATACAAAAGATAGTAGGGGTATTGGTGTGACCCCGGGCTCCTATGACTCACAGGCCACGGTTCCACCAGTCCTGATCACAGCGTCTTAAGAACCAAACTTATCGACCGATCAACACTCTCCAGCTCCTATGACTCACAGCCAGATGAGTTAAATCGAGCTGCGGGAATATAATACAAAAGTTATCCCGACCGTGAGAGAGTTAATTGTGACAGTAAACACTCTCAGTCTAGTATACTCATTTTTAGCTGTATATAAGCATCTGACGTTACTTGGAATTGTATAATACGTTTGTTACAACTCTGAACGGGTTAATTCTGATAGCATTAAAACTCTGAGACTCCAGTGCTCACTCTTATATGACTAAGCAAAACAACAATTAACCAATCACTTCAGCACGATGACGAGTTGAAGTGTTTAACAGCCCAGCCCAGGGACGTCTAATTCACTTGTCTTTGCCGTGTCCTGGTGATTGCTGGTTTGATTTGGATAAAACTTTCGAACTTTGTGTTTAGCTTTAATGTCTTGTTTTATTACCTTCAAAACAGGTAATCTTTCCTAAGCTTAATAAAATTCTCTGATGCCAAAAGGAAAAAAAAATAATATTCTAATGCAAAGGTCCAACTTGATGCATCCGGATAGAAGAACTTACAGTAAGTTTCCTACGATATTCCTAGTATGGATTAATACCAGCAATTAATATTATTACCAGAGTGTGGGTTAATTCAGACCAGCATGTGAAAAAAGTATTGATAATGAAATGAACGGATAATGGGCCTTTACAACACTGCCTAATTGTATATAAAAACGCAAGTGTAGGTAATAACAGTGTTGCTCTTTCTCGCGAGCTGTTTGGTTACACACTTCGTCACTTGATGCTATTGTGGCTAACGTAAGACTTCTTTTATCTGCGGGATACCTGTTGAGGTTTACGACTGTAATTTGTTTGGTTTTGTTATCCATCCCTTAAATGAAGCCTTCTTATAATTCGCTCACTGTCAGATAAGTTAAACCTGCTATAACGCCAATGATTAATGCTGTTTATGCTGGTGAGTGTTTACGCGTTAGGGGATGGCAGACACTGACCTGCCATCCAGGAAGAGTTGCACAGTTGGTAATATTCCCGTTTCAGTCCATCCTTGACAGCGATTCGCGATAGTTTTCATCTTGTTAATCATGTTATTTGCTCAATTTTTAGGTTCATTTCCGACAGAAATCGCTTTTTTTTAAATATCTGCCTCCCATTTCCCCGAAATAAGTACAGTTAAAGTATAAGTCATTTTAAAGATTAAGCTAACCTGACCTCACTTAACCTAATCTAAACCCTAAGCAATTCAGTCATACTAAAATAAACTCCAACCTTACCCTGATTATCAGGCTCACATCTCCCCTCCCCCCCAAAAATGCATATCCTTAAACTTTGGTGAACTACTCATAAACAGATTTATATTTGTGAACGAGCCACTCACCTGCCCCTTTATCTCAAGAGCAATGCCAGCCCGCCTTTTCTGTACTCTTGGTAGCTCCAGATCACTTCATAACACCAACACGTTACCGAAGCACCTGAGACACGCTGTATGAACGATCTAGCACTGTATATGATTCCTGTCACAACCATTGCATGACAAGTTTGTTTATTTACTCTGGTTCATTTTTCAGGCTTCAGTTCTGTGCTTTCTCATTTTAGTTTCTTTTTCTCTGCTTTGTTTATTCAAACTAGTACCTTTTCCTAGACATTTTTGCTTCCATGATTCAGTGTTATGACGTTTCATTTTGGTAAGTCTTTATTCTAAGTCACTGCCAGTAATGTAATTTTACTCATAGTTCCACAACAATTGCCATAAACGCTACACTAAACTGACACAGAACACACAACATTAAGACCTGACAAATCGATTCAGTTCAGTGATACTCGGGGAAACAGCCTTTGTGACAGCCTCCACTCTGATACGTAGTTGTATCGAGGATTGTTTTCGAATTTGTTTGATTATGTTCTGTTTTTACGAAAATACTTATAAGCTTCAAGTCTCATTCACACATTCATTACGTCTTCCAGTTCACATTTCTTTATACTGCTGGACAGTTTAAAACTATTTCTGTTACTTAATACAGAGAATATAAACTAAGTGTCCTAGGTCTTCCAGTTCGTCATATTGTGCACACGACATTGTGACAAAGGACCACTAAGTAAGTGTTTATTGGAATGGAAAAAGCTCTGAGAGAAGCGTATAGCGTCTCAAAGGAGGTACTCTGACGGAAACAAAAATGGATTTGCTGAAGAAGTTTTTTGTTAACAATTCCGGGAATTTGGAGGTCCCCATTAGTATACCTATCCAAACCATCCCGTCGTCTTATCCTCGGTCTTCCCTTCCCCCTTCCCCTCTCCGCCTCACTTACATACACTCTTGTAGTTCATCTTATCTTCCGTTTATGGACAAACTGCCTGGTGGTATCAAAACTGAGGCAAAAAGAACGTTATGCACTGAAAGGGTAGTCACTAACCCCTTTACTAGAAGATGCTGTTTCAGAGTTGGATATACTCGTCTAACTATTTCACTAAAACAGGTCTCCCAAGTAGATTGAAATTATATGATGTTATCACTACTTAATTCACTTAAACTAGCCGTATAATTGCTGAGGTGTAACAAGAGATAAACAACAGAATACGGAGCTAGTCACGAGGAAGTGCTGTGGAAAGGATTCAGAGTCTTACTAACGTCTTATTCTGACGCTGAGTAACGGCAAACAGGCTGCAAGAGACCGCATATCTCCGCCAAATTAAAGACTTTTTTTTTTATGTGAGGAAGAAGGAACCAAAGGCAACGAGCCCGCAAAACTGTTCCTTTCAAGAGAAAAACAAAATACAAGAGAGAGCCAAATTCAAGATCCGATCACATCGAGATGCCTGGACACACTGCGTTTGAAAGACTGGAGATCATAGGAAGCAGGAAATACAGACAGAGGGAGACAGTTCCAGAGCTGACCTGTTGCATAAATGAAGGACTGGGAGTAATGGTTAACTCTTGCATTAGAGAGTTGGACAGAAAAGGGATGAGAGTTGGACAGAAAAGGGATGAGAGTTTGCTGCCAGACGAGTGCTACGCACCCGTCGTAGAGGTGGAGGAATGCATGAAGCCAGTTCAGAGGAGCAGTGACCATTGAAGTAGCGATAGAAAAGAGATAAAGATGCAACAGTGCGGCGAAGAGACAGAGGTTGAAGGGAGTCAGTAAGAGGAGGAGAGTTAATGAGACGAAAAGTCTTTGACTCCACCCTATTGAGAAGAGCTGTATGTGGGGAGCCTTCCCACACATGAGAGTTGTACTCCACGCAGGGGCGAATAAAACCCCTATATAGAGTCAACAATTGTGCAGGGATAAAGAAGGAAAGGAGTCGGCTTAGCACACCCAATCTCTTGGAAGCAGATTTTATGAGATGTAATATGATCTTTCCAAGATAAGTCCCGAGTAAATGAAACCCCAAGCATGTTCAAGGATGATGCAGGATTAAGCAGAATATTATTAAACATTAGTGGGTATACCTGTGGAAGATTTTGTCGGGTTGATAGGTGTAAGAACTGAGTCTTAGATTCATTAAAAACAACCAGATTATTTTTACCCCAGCCAAGTCGGACATTCGGTGTGCTATAGCCTCATCCCTTGTTTGTTGAAGTAACTGCTGAGATGGACGTTGCGGGAATCGAATGGAAAGGTGAAGAGTGGAGTCATCAGTGTATGAGTGGATAGGGTTAGATGTACAGCTTAGAAGGTCGTTGATGAATAAAAGGAAGAGAGCTGGTGATAGGACAGAGCCCTGAAGAACACCACTGTTAACAGATCTAGAAGAACGATGGCCGTCTACAACAGCTGCTACAGAACGTCCAGAAAGGAAGCTAGAGATGAAGGCACAGATAGAAGGATAGAAACCGCGACACGTCACCTTCCCTCACTTAATGGCTGAATATGTTCTTTGGCTTTCAACCATTTATGTCCTTACTCAGTAACAACACTGTCTCCCACCATACACCCACCCTTCCACCAACCTTTTGACTCACCTACCTATTCATTAGCCACCTACCCACCCATCCTATCCTGTCCAAACATCCATCCATCCACCTATTCCACCAGCTATACATCCAATACTCCACCTTACCAAAAAGTTTTATCCTATTTTGTCAGCTTATCCACCCACCATCCACAATCTCTCTCTCTCTCTCTCTCTCTCTCTCTCTCTCTCTCTCTCTCTTCACCCAAGTTTTTTGTTGGCCTAAGCTATGAATGAAGTAAGACTAATGGTTGTATTTCGGTGGTTCCTAATTCTGAGAGATTTATTTTGTAAATCTCGCATTAGCATTCCATTTTAGCTACTTCTGTCTATCTATAGGTAGACACCATAATCCCGTAAGGGATGGACGTTTGTCTTTGAGTTTGCTGTTTTACGGGGAAGGGCATTAACCCTCCGCCGCCAACACTCTTGTTGACACGTAGGGCACACGAATGGGTTGGTTATATGGTTACCACCCAGCACTTTAAATGGTTTCCTAGCTGACTCGAAACCATTAGGCTTGTCACTCAATATAAAGTCACCTAAAAAGGAAAGAAGAGTAAGATACAGTGACAAGAATGGTGGGAGAAACAGAAACAGAGGAAAGCAGACAGAAAAAGAATGATAATGATGAAGGAAGAAGTAGGCAGCACTACATCAGGCGAATGGATGATGGTCACCACCACCTACCACCAAATATTCAGTTCCAACTGCATCTGGTGTTTCCAGGCGGTAACCCATCCAAGAACTAACCAGACCCAATATTGCTTAATTTCGCTGACCGGACGAGAAGCGGTGTACTCAACGCTGTATCGCCGTTTGCAGTTATATCACTTTAATATTCACTACAGAATTCATCTACAACACACACAAACATCTACCTATCTATCTGTCTATAGCCACACACCATAACCTCGGAAGGGGTGGCCATTTGTCTTTGAATTAACTGTTTTACTGATGGGGCACTAACCCACCACCAACCCACTTGTTGACAAGTAGGAAACACCTATGGGTTGGTTATATGGTTGCCACCCAGCGCTGTAAATGGTTTTCTTGCTTACACGAAACCATTAGGCTTGTCAGTGTAAAGCGACCTAGAAAAGGAAAGAAGGGTAATAAAATGTGACAGGAAAAATAACAGAAATAGGAAGAGAGGACGGCAGACACAGAAAAAGAATGATAAAGGTGAGGGAAAGAGTAGGTAGCACTACATCAAGTGAGTGGATGATGGTCGCCAATACACGAACATACTAAGGTGTAATGGGCTGAATAATTCTGTAAGGAAGAAATGTTACGAAACCTCCACAGCACTTAGAATGTGACTCTATGGGTTGGACTGATTTGGGG
>NC_136954.1:49285029-49310029 GCF_032717465.1 Coenobita brevimanus | reverse complement strand
TAATTAGTGTATGGGTATTTAATTCGTGTAAGGGCATTTAATTCGTGTATGGGCATTTAATTCGTGTTAAGGTACTGGTTCCCCCTATTGTCCAGTACGGCTGGTTACAGGATGACCCAGAGGAAGGACATTTTTCTGCTTGGCTATATTGCCCTTGAAGTTAATTGTCTTACTACAATGATCAGACCGTTTTGAAAGAAGAGTATGGTTTGTGTGGTTTGGGTAGAGATTTATCTATGTTCTCTCTCTCTCTCTCTCTCTCTCTCTCTCTCTCTCTCTCTCTCTCTCCATGTCTTTAACAGCGCCTCAATAGTTCTCCCTCTCACTGTCTCCCTGTTTCGTCATCTCTCTCGCTGCCTCCCCTCTGCCTCGTCCCTGCCTTCTCTTTTCTGTACCACTGTCTAGCCTCTCGCTCTTCCTCTGCCTCCCGTCTCTCTTTTCCTCTGTCTCCCCTTTCTCTTCCTCTTCCTCCCCTCTCTCTCTTCCTCTCCATCCCCTCTCTCTCTCCCTCTGCATCCCCTCTCTCTCTTCCTCTGCCTCCTTTCTCTCTTTCTCTGCCTCTGGCTCTCCCCTAAGTCCCCTCTTCCTCCCCCTGCCACATTCTGCCTCTCCTCTACCTCCCCACTGTCCTTCCCCTGGCTCCCCTCACCCCTGTCACTCCTCTGCCTCACTGCTTCCACTCCACCTTACCCCCTACCTCCCCTGTGCCTCACTCACTAGCCTACATCATTACCTCCCTGTCCATCACCACCACCGTTGTCACCTACCTGCCTGCCTGCCTTCTTTTTGTCATTTCCGCCTCTCGTATACCTCTGCCAACCCCCTTCTCATTAATGCCTCCCTCTCTCCATACCTCCGTCGTCTTCCTCATTCTGCCTTCGTGCCTGCCTTCCATCTCTTCGTCCTGTTTTCTTTTCCCAAACTTCTGTCTGCCTCTTCTTATTTTTCCTGTCTGCTTTATTCTTGCTCTGCCTCCCTGTCTGTCTCTTCTGTCTGCCTTCTCCTCATCATGTCTGGGTGTCTGTATGCCTTCTTCTTGTCCCCAGTGCCTGACTGCCTCTTTGCCTGTCTCCCTCTTTTCCTCTCTGCCTGCTTAAAATAGGCTACACCTCCATCCACTCATCATTTAAGCCCTTAAACATATGGCTCCACCTCACAGACCCTTGCTATGTGAATCGCGCTGAAAGTCATTCATCTCTGTCCTAGGGAAATATCAGGAAGTCATACAGTAGAGTCTTTGGTCTGTCTGTGCTCCCTTCCTCTAAATCTTGGCCTCAATCTGCCGTGCCTGTGTAAGTTATTGCCCCTGCACGGCTCTCTTCCTCTCATATTTCCTTCAACACCCTTTTTTTCCTCACTAGCACTTCTTTCTTACCCCTCACGCCCCTTCTCTTCCCCTTTGTTCTTTCAGTGTTTCATTTCCTCCCTTGGCCATATTCTACTTTTCTCTCTCTCTCTCTCTCTCTCTCTCTCTCTCTCTCTCGCTAGAGCAGGGGCCTCCTTTGGCCGACAGAACTTGCCTGGTGTTAGTTGAAATGAAACACCAAAGAGTCACCTTTAGAGTCGATATATTTCCTAAGCCGAACAGAATCGTCCTGTGGCATCAAGATTGAGAGACAAAGGTGAGACTCTGCCCTATAAAAAGATTAATAAGTTCTAGCGACCGCTTCACGATACTCACTAGGCTTATGTTGGGGAAGCAACGATCTCTTCTGTGACACTACGTTCTTAAAATAAATTCGTACACTTTACTTGCACATGAAGCACTAACACTCACTGACTCTCTGGTATGGGGGTGGCATTTTGAGAACACTACGACTATGGCTCATTATGGCTCACACTACGACTATGGCTCATTATGACTCACCACGACTATGGCACATTATGGCTCACACTACGACTATGGCTCATTATGGCTCACACTACGACTATGGCTCATTATGGCTCACACTACGACTATGGCTCATTATGGCTCACACTACGACTATGGCTCATTATGGCTCACACTACGACTATGGCTCATTATGGCTCACACTACGACTATGGCTCATTATGGCTCACACTACGACTATGGCTCATTATGGCTCACACTACGACTATGGCTCATTATGGCTCACACTACGACTATGGCTCATTATGGCTCACACTACGACTATGGCTCATTATGGCTCACACTACGACTATGGCTCATTATGGCTCACACTACGACTATGGCTCACACTACGACTATGGCTCACACTACGACTATGGCTCATTATGGCTCACACTACGACTATGGCTCATTATGGCTCACACTACGACTATGGCTCATTATGGCTCACACTACGACTATGGCTCATTATGGCTCACACTACGACTATGGCTCATTATGGCTCACACTACGACTATGGCTCATTATGGCTCACACTACGACTATGGCTCATTATGGCTCACACTACGACTATGGCTCATTATGGCTCACACTACGACTATGGCTCATTATGGCTCACACTACGACTATGGCTCATTATGGCTCACACTACGACTATGGCTCATTATGGCTCACACTACGACTATGGCTCATTATGGCTCACACTACGACTATGGCTCATTATGGCTCACACTACGACTCACTGGCTGTGTTATGGGGTGACATTTTGAAAACACCCTCGTAGTAAATGTGTTAATATTGTCAGGCTCTTGGGACCCACTTTTAGCTCAGTAAAATCATATGGTGCCGACCCGAGTGGAAGACAAGAGCTGTACTGACCATGCGAGGGTTAATAGTGACAATACAAATGCTCAAGCTTTCATACTTCACACTCAGATGAATGAAATCGTCTGGCGTTGACCTTCCTATCTATGATCTATGAGAGGATGAATGGCAATGATACTAACTCTCAGGCTCTTGCAACTCACATTCACCTGAGTTAAAGCGTCTGGCATCAGCTGAAGTAAAATAAAAGAGTTCTCCGGACCACGAGAGGGTAAATGGCGAGAGAAGTGGATTAAGAAAGTGTCTGGTGGTTGCAATTATAAAGTTAAATTATTAAATACAGTATTCTCTATACTTGGCCATGGATTCAGTATTGCAAAAACCGATTAATGTGCCATTGAGGGGTAATCATGCAACTGAAATCATCCTTCTGTATCAATCATATAAATGAAAATCTACAGAAAATATTATCAAGTCAGCAAAGGGGTAATGTCTGATTTTTTCTTCCTTCTAATATACAATTTCTTTTATAGATTCTGTGAGTCTCCTAGCAATGAAGGTGCTATTGAAGGCCATACAGAAGTTCCATCCATACAGAAAGCCCTCTGGTAATTGCAATAAAAATTACAAAACAAAAAGCTTTACTTCAATGCCTCATCAAACAAACAGACGTGAATTTGCTGTTGTTGAAAGGGGAGGTACAGGTTGGTCCACGGGGACATGATTTAATAAAGGGTGCATATTTGTTGGCAGCGTCCCGAGGAAGGGTAATATGTGGGTGTCGTACACAGGAAAACAAAGGAATAACGCAAAATTGAATGTTTCACTCCAGAGAGAGAGAGGGAGGGAGAGCACCTTAGTATTGGTGCGTGCGTGCGGGACGAGAAGGGGGAGGAGAGTACGGAAGAGGAAAGACAGGAAGGAAGGAGAGAGAAATGGGAAGAGGAGAGGGACTAGAGAGAAATGGGAGGAGGAGAGGGACTAGAGAGAAATGGGAGGAGGAGAGGGACTAAAGAGAAATGGGAGGAGGAGAGGGACTAGAGAGAATGGGAGGAGGAGAGGGACGGGAGAAATGGGACGAAGAGAGGGGCGGGGGGAGAAATGGGAGGAGAGAGACGGAAAGAGAATTGGGAGGAGTAGAAGGACGCAGAGAGAAATGGGAAGAGGAGAGAGACGGAGAGAGAAATGAGAGGGGGCAAGGGACGGAAGAGAGATAGTGGGGGTCAGGATGAGATGGGAGAGAGAGAAGAGGGAGGGACCGGGAGAGAAGGGGAATGGAGGAAGGGGATGAGGGGAAGGATGGGAAGGGGAAGAGGGGAAGGTAGGGAAGGGGAGGAGGGAAGGGGAGAGGCGGTGAGGTGGGGATGGACGGGAAAGAAAGGGGAGAAGAGGACGGAGAAAGAGATGAGGTAGGAGAGTATTGGCCAATATTAAAATATGGAAAATGAATTAACGGATACTGTAAAATCTATTAACAAGCTTCCCGCTGTTGATTCTATTTGGCTCACACACACACACACACACACACACACACACACACACACAGGAACGAAATATATGAAGGCAACCGTTCTTGACCAGGCTGTAAAGTAACTAAAAATTTTCCCTTTATGAAAACCAGTTACTGCATCGCACCATATACTTTGATAGAAAAAAAAGTTGAAAAAAATGAAAATAAAAATGAAATATATAATGATGGCAGCCTTCAGTACCAAATATTCCTACAAGCATCCCCCCTTCATGTACCTCCTGTTATATTAATTTGCCCCTACTCAGTAACGACCTCCCTTCCCACGACACGTCACCCTCCCTCACGTAATGGCTGAGTATGTTTGTTAACTTTCAACCATTAATGTCCTTACTCTGTAACGACACTGTCTCCCACCATACACCCACCCTTCCACTCATCTACTTATCCATTAGCCATCCACCCACCCATCCTATCCTATCCATACACCCATCCATCCACCTATTCCACCAGCTATACACCCATACATCCACCAAACCAAACAGTTTTCTCTTCTATCAACTTATTTACCCACCCATCCTATGCCATCCATACACCCATCCATCCACCTATTCCACCAGCTATACACCCATACATCCACCTAACCAAACAGTCGTCTCCTTGTCTATCAACTTATCCACCCACCCATCCACAACTCTCTCTCTCTCTCTCTCTCTCTCTCTCTCTCTCTCTCTCTCTCTCTCTCTCTCTCTCTTTCTCTCTCTCTCTCTCTCTCTCTCTCTCTCTCTCTCTCTCTCCAAGTTCTCATTTTTTTCTTCTTTTCTCTCAGATCCATATGTTGGTGCCAACTTTAACATATGGATGTAAGACTATGGTATGGCATGAAAATGAAAAGTCAAGAGTAAGAGCAGTGGAGATGGGACTGCTGATGAATGTATATGGAGTACAGAGGGTGGATAGGGTACGAAATAATGTGGTTCGTGAAAGATGTGGAGTATGGAAGTCGGTGGACACCAGAATCAAAGAGAGTGTACTGAGATGGTATGGTCACGTTGAGAGAATGGATAACAAAAGAGTGGTGAAAAAGGTATATCTGAGAGAATTTGAGGGAGGGAGGAGGCGAGTTAGGTCAAGGAGAGCGTGGAGAGATATGGTGGATGAGTGTGTGAGGAAGACAGGGTTGGAAGTCGGTGCAACTAGGGAACTGACAAGAAATCGAGCTGGCTGGGTGAATGTTGCGAGGAGATGCGCATGATTTGGGATTTGTCACACCTTTTTAACGTGGCAGCGTCCGGACTGACTCAGTCGGATAAGTTTATGTGAAGCTACAGAACGTGGTGAATGTTTTTGGCGTATCCTATAGAGCCAGGATTCCGGGGGCTTGAGTGAATGGAAGCGTGGCCCAGTAGATTGGGCAAATTTGGGCCGTCTGGACATTGCTACTCCTCACCCTACCCTAGGGTGGGAAAGGAGGTCCGGATGATGATGATGATAATCTCTTTCCTCCTCCTCTTCCTCTTTGCCCGAGGGAACTTTTAGTTTAAATATTTGTCCCTCTCTATACTCCTCTGTTCTGTCTGTCTGCCCTTTGTGTTTGTCTCCTTCTCCTCCTCTTACTTTCCAACGTCTTAAGACTAATTCCTCCACTTCCAATCCCTCCTCCTTAAGCTCACCTCTCCTTGCATAGATTACTGTTTCTCGTTGAAGGTGCGCTACTTAATATTGTAATTCTGCATTCTTCCTAAAAGTTGATTACCTGAGGGTGCGTCTAGGCTTCTGGGGACATCCACTGAAATAACACTTCACTGATGCAGAGAACATGTAGGGGAAGGGAAGGTAAATGGGAGAGGGAGAGACAGGAAGAGATGGAGAGACTGAGGAGAATAAAAAGGAAAACTTGGAGAAGAAAGCAGACAGTGAGGAAAGAATGAGAGGAGAGGGGATGCAACACAGAAGACAATAATCTTCTTATGGGGAGATGTAAGAGAACAAGGTGTAAAAAAAAAAAAATGAAAGTTATTTTGTGGAGGAGGAGGAGGAGGAGGAGGAGCGAGAGAAAATTTATAGAGGCCACGGGAAAACCAACGGAAAATCGAGAAAAGTGAGAGAGAGAGAGAGAGAGAGAGAGAGAGAGAGAGAGAGAGAGACGAAGAGTTACAATTACAGACGAGAGGAAGGAGAATGTGAAAACGAAAATCGGAAATATAGGTTGAGCAAGAGAAAACGTGGAAGAATACAGAAGAATAGGAAAGATGGGGAAGGATGACAGTAATGGATGATACATATAAGATACAAAAATGACAAGAAAAGGAAGGAAAACTGGCATAAGAGACAGAAAAATGAGAAGAAATATTGATAAATGAAAAGCACAGATAGAGGCTGATTGTTAGACATGAACATGTATACATACATACATACATAAATACATACGTACATATACATATACAAATACATGCATACATAAATACAGACAGACAGATAGACCAGAAAAGACAAAGAGAGTGAAGGGCAGACAAAGAGACAGACACAGGTAGTCGACATAGTTTTTGCTGTTGAAAGGTGGTGGTTTTGCCCTACCACACACACACACACACACACACACACACACACACACACACACACACACACACACACACGCACTCTCTCTCTCTCTCTCAGTTTCTCGTTATTTACTTTTCCCAATACTCTGTTTTTCTTGATCATTTCTCTTGCCATTGTGCATCGGTTTTTATTCCACACTTTCACACGTCCCTCTCTCTCTCTCCCTCTCTCTCTCTCCCTCCCTCTCTCTCTCTCTCTCTCTCTCTCTCTCTCTCTCTCTCTCTCTCTCACGGTTTCTCGTTATTTACCATTACTCTTTTTTTCCTTGATCAGTTCTCTTGCCACTGTACATTTTCTTTTTACTCCACTTTTTCCTTTCTCTATTATACTCCATATTTTTTATTCTACTTGTATATCCGAGCTGGACATTTTCCTTTTTTATACATCTCCTTGTTATCAGATTTCGTTTCACTAATTCATCTCTCTCTCTCTCTCTCTCTCTCTCTCTCTCTCTCTCTCTCTCTCTCTCTCTCTCTCTCTCTCCCCCCACGCCACGTCTTTAAACAGCGCCTCAATATATCTCCCTCTCGTTATCTCCCTATTCCGTCACCTCTCTCGCTGCCTCCCCTCTGACACACTCTCTGCCTCTCCTCTGCCTCACTGCTTCCACTCCGCCTTACCCTCTACCTCCCCTTTGCCTCACTCACCAGCCTACATCATTATCTGCCTGTCCATCACCACCACTGCCGTCACCTGCCTGCCTGCCTGTCTGCTACTTTTTGTCATTGCTGCCTCTCGTATATCTCTGCCTACCCCCTTCTCACTCTGCCTGCCTCCCTCTACATCTCTGTTTATGTCTTCCTTATTCTGCCTACCTTCCTCCTCTTTGTCCTGTTTTCTTTTTCCATACCTCAGTCTGCATCCTTCGTATTCTTCCTCTCAGCCTTCTTCTTGCTCTGCCACCCTGTCTGTCTCTTCCCATACTTCTGTCTGCCTCCTCCTCATTGTGTCTTGGTATCTGTCTGCCTTCTTCTTGTCAGTGCCTTCCTGCCTCTTTGCCTCCCTCCCTCTTCTCCTCTCTGCCTGCTTTCCTCTAGTTCTGCCTGCATACCTCACTCATATCCTACCTTCCTGCTGACCCTGCCTACTTGCGTGCCTGCCTCACTCACTCTGCCTACCTTCCTTTCTCTCTTGTCCTGCTTGCCTGCCTAGCTCTCTCTTACCTAGCATGTCTGACTTCAGTCTACCTTATCTGTTTTCCTATCGCCTTAGCTCTCTCTCTCTCTCTCTCTCTCTCTCTCTCTTTCTGCCTTTTTTTCGTTTCCCTTAATACTTTTTCACCAAAATCTCTCCACTGTAAGTAAAACCACTATTAAACTAAAAGATGATGATGATGATGATGATGATGATGATGATGATGATGATGCATGAATAATGAAAGATGGATGACGATGCCGATTATGATAACGACAACGGTAATGATGATGATGATGATGATGATGATGATGATGATGATGATGATGATGATGATGATGATGATGATGGTGATGATGATGATGATGGAGACGATGAGTGAATAATGAATGATGGATGGCGATGTTGATGATGGTAATAATGATGAAGGATGAGTAATGAATGACGGGTGGACGACGACGATGATGATGACGGTAATCATGACGATGATGCTGATGGTGATGAAAATGATGATGACGGCACTATAATTCATCCACATAACCTGGCTGAGATTTTCGTCATTCTGCTGCTTATTTCACGTCGCTCGATGGTGGAATAAGATGATATTACGGCTCTACATTCTCTCCGTAATCTTCTTCGTGACTAGTCCAACATTATAGTGCTAATCTAAGTGTAAAATCAATACTGGAGAGATGGTAATGGGACTCGTCATAAAACTCTCCTGTATAACAATCTCCCTTTCCCCCTGTCTTTCTCGTTCCGTCTGTGTACCTTCCACTCTCCATCCCTACCTACTTAGTCTACCTGCTGCGTTCTCTCTCTACCTACGTACGGTACCTTCCTACCTACCTACCTACCTCCTTTCCTATGAACTTTGCAGCTGCATACCACTATGCCTACTACCCTCACCAAAACCACCATTACTACTACTACTACTACCACCACCACCACCAACACCACTACTACTACTACTACTACTACGGTTACTACTGCTACCACTATTACTACTACTAATTCTCCTGCTGCTCCTGCAGCGATTAGATATCTGTAACAGGAAAGTCCCAACTAATGTTTTAATTATGAAGCAAAAAGACAAAGCCTAATGTAATGAAAACTGCAGAAAGTTCTGCAACAAAAGCAGACTGCAGCTCGTTTATGAACCCTCACACACACACACACACACACACACACACACACACACACACACACACACACACACGACGTCAGACCTTAGGGAGAGTCGCTTTAACGAGAACGAATATAAATTAGGCTTCCTTCTGGCTCCACAGTATTCCCCTTCCCCATTCACCTCAACACCCTCCTATCTTTACCCCCCCCCTCTCTCTTTCCCTTCCTCCACTGCTTCTTCCCCTCTGCTTACCTGCTTACTGATATCTACACCTCTCTCTCTCCTCTCCCTTTCTTCCCTCGTTTCTTTCTCTCCTTTCCTTAAATATTGTTACCATTTGCCTTCATCCTGCCTTCCTGTTGCTCCCTTCCTCATTATTCCCTGTCTCCTCCCCTCTCTCCTTTCACCACTTTATCTCAACCTCTTTCCAATACTTTTTCCCTTCTGCTTCCTTCCTTCCCTGCTACCTCTCCCTCCCACACTCCTCTCCTCCTACTCTTTTCCTCCTCTCTAATTCCCACAGTACTCGTTCTTCCTCCTCTCTTCTCCTCCCTTTTACCCTCTTCATACCCAATTTCTTTATTTCTATGTCCCCTCCCTCCCCCCTCCTTTCCCCTGCCCCCTCTATCTCAATTTCTCTTCCTCTCTCCAGTACTTCTTCCCATCATGCGCACCGTAATCCCCTTACTTTCCTCCCCATGGAGGAACCTCCATGTTCCTTCCTTATCATCCGATCTCTCTCTCTCTCTCTCTCTCTCTCTCTCTTACAGTCGTTACCCGTAATCGGTACCAATAAAACCAGGAAAATTAACACGGCGGGAGAAACTGTCAAACATAGTGATAAAATTCTAGTCTGAAAACACAACACCAAGGCCCGTTTTTCCGTCATTTAAAGAACCTCTCTAACATCTCTTCCTAAGCGATTTATTTTGCATATCATACCCTGCTCTCCTCTTCAGTGTTATTTAAATCATTCTAAAATCACCATATTCTGGATATACAACGTGCAAAATTATACAAACCGTCCGTATTAAAAAAAAAAAAAATCGTTAAAGAAGAGGTGTTAGGGAGCCTCCTTAAGCGACGAGAATACAGACCTAAGATAGCAACTCTTTCAGGTCTTTCAGGTCTTTCACACATTTTATCATATGTACCCGAGACTTTCGACTAAGAAGTTTATTTCCCATAGCTCAAAGAAAAGACAATACAGGGGTCTTCTTCTTTTCCACAAAGTTCAATACCTTTTCCATAGCACTTCATCATGACTTGCATTATATTCTAGTGTTAATCGCCTGTTACGACTCAACCCTGACGGTGGTGAGATGGCAGATTTAGCCCAAGTAAAAGTGAGCAGACTGTAGTTACTTAGAAACGATTTTTTCACAATATTAACGTAAACTTCAGTATCTAATGAATGGTATGCCACTATAATACTAAATATGTTATTTTCTAGAGTCTATTTGAGAAGGAACTTGTCTGCAGCCTTTGTCACCCATTTTCTTACATTAAAGTAAAAGACAGTAAAATTCACGATTCTCTAATTGCTATACCATCGTATTCCTGATAGTTTTAACCTCTTGAGTCCAGTGAGGTGTGTGTGTGTGTGTGTGTGTGTGTGTGTGTGTGTGTGTGTGTGTGTGTGTGTGTGTTATCTTTATACGGGTTTGCTGACTAGAGAAACCATGTGGTGATGGAGATAAAGGCTGTCTCCTTTAACCCTCCCCCCCCCTCTCTCTCTCTCTCTCTCTCTCTCTCTCTCACTCCTTTGATGTTCGGTCTTTAAATTCGTCCTTCTTTCTTGCTTTTCTAATTCACTTTCTCACTCCTTACCACTTTCTCTTCAGTGGAAGTGAGGGGGTAACAGAGAGGGTGTTCACTTTGTTCTTGTCTCTTTTAATTATTATTATTTTCTGTTTCTTTTTTACTTCCTTCGCTATCTCTAACTCTCTCTTTGTTTCATTATCTTTCAGAATTAGTTTCTGATTTCCTCTTCTTTCATCTCTCTCTCTCTCTCTCATTACTCTATGTTCATTTCTGTTTCAGAATTAGTTTCTGATTTCCTCTTCCTTCATCTCTCTCTCTCTCTCTCTCTCTCTCTCTCTCTCTCTCTCTCTCTCTCTCTCTCTCATTACTCTATGTTCATTTCTGTTTCAGAATTAGTTTCTGATTTCCTCTTCTTTCATCTCTCTCTCTCTCTCTCTCTCTCTCTCTCTCTCTCTCTCTCTCTCTCTCTCTCTCTCATTACTCTATGTTCATTTCTGTTTCTTATCTTGGTTTCATCTTCTTCCTTCTATCTTCACTTCCTTCTTTCATTTCTCTCATTCCTTTATCCTGTCACTCAGTTTCTCTACATACCAGTCTTTCCCTCCATCTCTTTCAGTATTCCAATTCCTCTGTTTTCCTTCTCCTCTCTGTCTATCTGTCTGTCTGTCTGTCTGTATGCCTATGTATGAAAATTTTGTTTGTCCTTCCTCTCCCTCTCCACTATATTTTACAGTCTCTCTCTCTCTCTCTCTCTCTCTCTCTTCCGGCATTAAAGTTGCTCAAAATTCCCCTAACTTTCCCTAACCTGTCGATTCGCTTGCCTCTGACAAGATGATGACAAAAAGGCTGTGTGTGTGTGTGTGTGTGTGTGTGTGTGTGTGTGTGTGTGTGTGTGTGTGTGTGTGTGTGTGTGTGTGTGTGTGTGTGTGAGAGAGAGAGAGAGAGAGAGAGTTTTACCTCTTCTGGGCACTTAGTGAGGTCAGGCTGACAGGTGATATCAATTTACAGTATACCTATTAACCTCTTCAGTACGATAGCGTGTTAATCTTCTTTTGGATATAGTCAGGAGTTTTTGTTAAGCTTATGGGCCACTTGTCTTAGGATACAAGTTAGAATCTACACTAGGAATAAAACTATATATTCTAAACAGACTTAAAATGTACGGATGGAGAAAGTGCAGAAGTAAGAGATGTAAACAGCACAGAAACCCCCAGTACTACATTCCACACCGTATACACAAAAGTTTCTATCTGGCGGAATGCTATGGGTATACAACTCTAAATCTCCTTCCATCCAAATTTGATCTCTTGTTTTAGTACTTTAATATCTCTTATTTCTGCATTTATATATTTATTTATTTTTTTGCATCGTTGCAATTTAACAATAACTTTAGATTTTTTTCCAGTTTATGACATGTTCACTGAAGCTTGGTACCAAAAAACACATTACTGTACATACTATACCCGCCGCCAAGCAACCTGTCTCTTAAGCCCCGCCGTTTCATACCCACCGCCCAGAGAGTGGGTGGGGAGGGGCGGGGCCACGACTTCAGTACGGGGGCGGGGCTTAAAAGACAAGTTACCTGACAGCGGGTTTACTGGTTCATTAATCCGTCTCCGGCTACACCCCCAAGATGCCAATATTCACCTGCCTGTTACTTTCCAGGTATTTATTTTTGCCTCTACATCTTTACACCACAGCATTCCCTTCTGTGTTAAATGCATCACTTTATTATCGAGCACAGTTTATGTTAATAGCAAAGAGAACATTTTTGGCGTAATGTGAAGAATAAATCGCTATGGAAGAGGTGTTACGGCATCTTGACAGCCTCTGAAAATACGGCTCTAATACTCGCAACATCCATATCTCCTAAGACGATTTATTGGCACTCCATTCTCTTTTAGGTCTTCCCATTCTTTAATGCTGCATCTCTATGTATCTACATGTACATCTCTATGTATCTACATGTACATCGCTATGTATCTACATGTACATCGCTATGTATCTACATGTACATCGCTATGTATCTACATGTACATCGCTATGTATCTACATGTACATCGCTATGTATCTACATGTTCATCGCTATGTATCTACATGTACATCTCTATGTATCTACATTTACATCGCTATGTATCTACATGTACATCGCTATGTATCTACATGTACATCGCTATGTATCTACATGTACATCTCTATGTATCTACATGTACATCGCTATGTATCTACATGTACATCGCTATGTATCTACATGTACATCGCTATGTATCTACATGTACATCGCTATGTATCTACATGTACATCGCTATGTATCTACTGTACATCTACATCGCTATGTATCTACATGTACATCGCTATGTATCTACATGTACATCGCTATGTATCTACATGTACATCGCTATGTATCTACATGTACATCGCTATGTATCTACATCTACATCGCTATGTATCTACATGTACATCGCTATGTATCTACATTTACATCGCTATGTATCTACATTTACATCGCTATGTATCTACATCTACATTGCTACGTATCTACATCTACATCGCTACGTATCTACATCTACATCGCTACGTATCTACTGTACATCTACAACTCTACGTAGCTATAAATACATTGTTACATATCCACATCTACAACGTTACGCATCTACATCTTCATCTACGTACTACATCTACATCTCTACGTATCTACATCTACATCGCTACGTATCTACATCTACATCTACGTATCTACATCTACACCGCAACGTATCAACATCTACATCACTACGAATCTACATCTACGTATCTACTTCTACATCACTACGAATCTACATCTACATCTATGTATTTACATCAAAATCTCTACGTATCTACATCTACACCTCCACGTATCTACATCTACATCACTACGTATCTACATCTACACCTCTACGTATCTACATCTACACCTCTACGTATCTACATCTACACCTCTACGTATCTACATCTACACCTCTACGTATCTACATCTACATCTCTACGTATCTACATCTACACCTCTACGTATCTACATCTACACCTCTACGTATCTACATCTACACCTCTACGTAACTACATCTACACCTCTACGTATCTACATCTACATCTCTACGTATCTGCATCTACATCGCTACGTATCTACATCTACATCGCTACATTTACATCTCTGCATATCTACAAGTGCATTTCTCCATCTACAACTCTGTACATCTATATCTCTATTTCTACAACTTCATCTCCACATCTCTACATCCCCTTCTCCACATCTCTACAACCTCTTCACATCTCTACATCACCTTCTCCACATCTCTGCAGCACCTTCTCCACATCTCCACATCCCCTTCTCCACATCTCTACGTCACCTTCTCTCCACATCTCTACGTCACCTTCTCTCCACATCTCTACGTCACCTTCTCTCCACATCTCTACGTCACCTTCTCTCCACATCTCTACGTCACCTTCTCTCCACATCTCTACGTCACCTTCTCCACATCTGTACATCACCTTCTCCACATCTGTACATCATCTTCTCCACATCTCTACATCATCTTCCACACATCCCTACATCACCTTCTATCCACATCTCTTCATTCCCTTCTCCAAATTCTTATCTCCCTTTCTCCACACCTCTACATCACCCTCTCCACATCTCTACATATGCGTAATGGGCACAATAAATCGTTAAGGAAGAGGTGTTACATCTCAACATCACCTCCACATCTCTACACCCCAACCCTCAACATCTACCACTCCCTACACCCTAACCATAATTATTTACTTTGAACAACAACAACAACAAGTACCCTCTAGGCCAGCCAATCAGCCTTCACGAGCGTTTTACGTGAAAATAACGCAAACATACGCAGCCTGTGCTAGAGAGGCGTAGGAAGAGCACTGAGGCGTAAAAGGGGCTTAGAGAGGCGTAAAGGGGGGGTGGAGAGGCGCAGAGGGGGAGTGGAGAGGCATAGAGGGGAGTAGAGAGGCGTAGAGGGGGAGCAGAGAGGCGTAGAGGGGAGTAGAGAGGCGTAGAGGGGGAGTAGAGAGGCGTAGAGGGGGAGTAGAGAGGCGTAGAGGGGAGTAGAGAGGCGTAGAGGGGGAGCAGAGAGGCGTAGAGGGGAGTAGAGAGGCGCAGAGGGGGAGTAGAGAGGCGTAGAGGGGGAGTGGAGAGGCGTAGAGGGGAGTAGAGAGGCGTAGAGGGGGAGTAGAGAGGCGCAGAGGGGGAGTAGAGAGGCGTAGAGGGGGAGTAGAGAGGCGTAGAGGGGGAGTAGAGAGGCGTAGAGGGGGAGTAGAGAGGCGTAGAGGGGGAGTAGACAGGCGTAGAGGGGGAGTAGAGAGGCAGAGAGAGGGAGTAGGGAGGCGTGGAGGGGGAGTAGAGAAGCGTAGGGGGAGCAGAGAGGCATAGGGGGAGCAGAGAAGGATAGGGGGAGCAGAGAAGCGTATGGGGAGCAGAGAGGCGTAGAGGGGAGCAGAGAGGCGTAGAGGGGAGCAGAGAAGCGTATGGGGAGCAGAGAGGCGTAGAGGGGAGCAGAGAAGCGTATGGGGAGCAGAGAGGCGTAGAGGGGAGCAGAGAGGCGTAGAGGGGAGCAGAGAGGCGTAGAGGGGAGCAGAGAGGCGTATGGGGAGCAGAGAGGCGTATGGGGAGCAGAGAGGCGTAGAGGGGAGCAGAGAGGCGTATGGGGAGCAGAGAGGCGTAGAGGGGAGCAGAGAGGCGTAGAGGGGAGCAGAGAGGCGTATGGGGAGCAAAGAGGCGTATGGGGAGCAGAGAGGCGTAGAGGGGGAGCAGAGAGGCGTAGAGGGGGAGCAGAGAGGCGTAGAGGGGGAGTAGAGAGAGAGAGGGAGTAGAGAGGCAGAGAGAGGGAGTAGGGAGGCGTGGAGGGGGAGTAGAGAAGCGTAGGGGGAGCAGAGAAGGGTAGGAGGAGCAGAGAGGCGTATGGGGAGCAGAGAGGCGTAGGGGGAGCAGAGAGGCGTAGGGGGAGCAGAGAGGTGTAGGGGGGAGTAGAGAGGCACAGAGGGGAGTAGAGAGGCGTAGAGGGGAGTAGGGAGGCGCAGAGGGGGAGTTGAGGGGTGTAGAAGAGGAGAGGCGTAAAGGGTGGCGATGAAGAGCTGCAATTGGGAAGGGGGGGAGGGGAATATAAATACAGCACAATGGTCATAAGACCTAATATCATCTATGTGACTTGTAGATTGCACAACACATATTTCTTAGCGATTTATTCTACATATTACATTTAATATTCTCTTGTATGTTATTGGTGCAAAATATGTCGCTATCAAAACGGCCTAAATCACATACAAGAAAATTTTAATGTGCTAATGTGCAACCTACTTCGCTAAGGAAGTGGTGTTAGGAAATCTCTTATCTTATATAATTTGAAATTCGAGCCGTACAAGGCCGGAAGGAGAGAGAGAGAGAGAGAGAGAGAGAGAGAGTAAAGCAGTGTAATAAAGAAAGCTACGGGGAGATGTTATACGAAGAAGAGAAAGACCGAGGTGGAGAAATAATGAAAGGGGTGGGGAGAGGAAGCTGCGAGAGGGATAAGCCTGGAGGTGATATGCATACAAGGCTGGAGGGATGGAGGGGAGGGAGGAGGAAAATGAAGATGGAGAATTGGAGAGGATAAAGAGAGGGAAGAAGAAGCAAGAATATGAAGAAAGACGATAAATGGGAAAAGGAAGAAGAGAACCAAATGTAGGGGTTAAGGAGGAGGAGGAGGAGGAGGAGGAAGGGAAGAAGATACTGAGAAGGAAAGGAATTTGAGTAGGAGTACGGGAAGAAAATGAGACGGAGGAGGAAGAGAGGGTGGAGGGAGAGCGTGAAAGAAAGAGGTATATGGAGAAGAAGAGGAAGAAAATGAAAAGAAGTGGGAAGAATAGTTAGAAGGAGAGGAAGAAAATGAGTAGGTGGTGGGACAGGAAGAAGAGGGAGAGGAGAAGTAGAAGGAGGGGGGGGGGGAAGGAAGATGATGGGAAGGAGGAAGCAGGGGAGAAGGAAGAGTAAAGAAGGAGGGAAGGACAGAGAGAAAATATGCCCTGAGTCGGACACATAGAAAAAAAAATGAGGAAGAGAAGGAGGAAACCGTAAGTGCAGAAAATGGCGTGTGAAGAAGAGTGAAGGAAAGAGATGAAAAGAGGAATGAAGTGGGGAAGGGGAGGAGGAGAGAGGAGGAGGTATAAAGTAGGGAAGGGGAGGGGGAGAGAGGAGGAGGTATAAAGTAGGGAAGGGGAGGAGGAGAGAGGAGGAGGTATAAAGTAGGGAAGGGGAGGAGGAGAGAGGAGGAGGTATAAAGTAGGGAAGGGGAGGAGGAGAGAGGAGGAGGTATAAAGTAGGAGAAGGAGGAAGAAAAAGAGGAAAATAAGAAAACGAAGCAGAGGAAGAGGAACGGGACAGATGGCTGTGGGAGAAGGTAGGACTTGGCTGAGGCAGGGTAAGGGGTGAGGCAGGATTAGGGATGAGACAGCATGAGGGGTGAGGCAGCTTGAGAGGCTGGGCAGAGTGCGTGGTGAGGCAGGGTGAGGGATGAGGAAGGGTGAGGGATGAGGCAGGGTGAGGAGTGAGGCAGGGTGAGGGGTGAGGCAGGGTGAAGGGTGAGGAAGCGTGAGGGGTGGGGAGGGTGTGGGGTGAGGCAGGGTGAAGGATGAGGCAGGGTGAGGGGTGAGGCAGGGTGAGGGGTGAGACAGGTGAGGGGTGAGGCAGGGTGAGGGGTGAGGCAGGTGAGGGCGGAGACAGGTGAGGGGTGAGGCAGGATGAGGGGTGAGGCAGTGTGTGAGGGGGAAGACAGAGTAACGGGTGAGGCAAGATGGCGGACGAGGCACGTTAGGGGTGAGGCAAAGTGAAGGGTGAGGCAGGGTTGTTGAATTTTGAGTCGAGGGGTGAGGCAGGAAGAGGGGTGACAAAGGCTAGAGGTGAAACACAATAAAATTAGTAAGAAAGGCAACAAGAATGAAACAAAGATTGGGGTGAGGCAAGTGGGTAAGACGAGTGAGGCACATACAGTAAGTATGGCAGGCAGGAGTGAGGCAGGGAGAGGTAGACGAATGAAGCAGGGTGAAGGTAAGCTAGGGCAAGAGTGTGAGGTAGGTAGGGAGGTGAAGAAAGAAAAATAAATGGAAACAAGTGGTGTCAGGCACAACAAACCTCGCCCGACAGCAATTATTGCTGTTAAATACTGTCTCGTTTCTGCCATTTAGCGTCAGTGCATAATTAAGTCTACGGTAATGGCGCAAATGTTTTCAAGTACGCACTCTGAACATCCGTGATCTTGTGTTTGACCTTTCAAGGTCACTAAAGGTCAAAGGTCATGCTGCCAAATGAAGGCCCATATGAGACTTCCTATACCCTGGTAATTGTAAACATCTGTACCTTCAACGAGTTTCCAGTTATCCGTGAAAAATATCCGTGACCCTGAGTTTGACCTTTCATGGTCACTTACAAAGGTCAAGGTACCAATTCAAATCTCATATGGGAATTCCTATATGCTGGTAAATATCTCCCTATCTTAACCAGTTTCGATAGCCCCCTGAATATCCGTGACCTTGAGTTTGACCTTTCAAAGTAACTCAAGGTCAGAGGTCTTGGTGTCAAATGAAAGCCCATATTACGAGTTCCTGTATGTTCCTAATATCAAATATCTTTATCTTCAACCGTTTTCAAGTTATAGCCCTCTGAAAATCCGTGACCTTGATTTTGACCTTTCAAGGTTAATTGATTACCTCCAAAATTTAATCACTTTCTTTGGGGACCAGTGCCCACATATCCTGAAAGTTTCATGTAATTATATTTAACCGTTTTTAAGTAATGTTGCTAACAAACAAACAAACTTGACCTATAACAATACCTCCTTGGACTCCGTCCGGGGGAGGTAAATATAAAAACATGTCAGCTTTCCTTCTTGTCTATCCTAGCGTTCGAATCATAGACTATTTACCTTCGTTATAGCCCATCCTGTAACAGCCTCGAGAGAACCGATAGCTCTGTTTCTGCTTACTTTCTTTTGTGTTCCATTCTACTCCTTTCAAGAGGGGTGAGGCAAGGTATACATGAGGCAGCGTAAAAACAAGGCAGGGGTGAGGCAGGTCCGTGAAGCTGCCACCCTCGTTTCCCGTAACATTTGCAAGTTAAATCGGGGCAAGTGATGGCGGAAAGACTGGAAAGAATCCGGAGTTTTTCAACTTCTTTTTCTTGACTTTGGCGGCTCCATTTTAATCTACCTATCTATCTATCTATAGCCCGACGCCCTAATCCCGCAAAGGGTGGCCGCAGACAAAATGCCTCCAAGTCACTCTGTCACCCACCATTTGACTACCCTCCCCCCAACTCACCCCCCCCTCCCTCATATACCTCTCAACTCCATCCCTCCACCTCATCCTCGGTCTACCCCTCCCTCTCCCTCCCTCCACCTCACCTACATACACCCTCTTAGTCAGTCTTTCATTCTCCATTCTCTCCACATGTCCAAACCACCTCAGTGTATTTCTCCTAATCTTCTCAACCACATCCACATCTACCCCACAACGTTCCTTCACTTCTTCATTCGTCAACCTGTCCCTCCACGTCACTCCACATGCTCCACTCAAGTAACTCATTTCCACTGCTCTCACTCTTGATTTGTTCCCCTCTTGCAAGGTCCACGCCTCGCTTCCATACGTCAGGGTAGGGATCACAATACCATCATGCAGTGACTTCTTAACTTCCATACTCACCTCCCTATTTCTCATCACTGCTTTCAGTGTACCAACAACCTTCCTTCCCTGCTGTACCCTTTCACGTACTTCATCCCCCAAAGTTCCATCCTTACTCATCACACTACCCAAGCACCTGAATGCACTCACACTCTCCATATCCTCACCATCCAACCTCACTGCACACTCTGTGACTTCTTTCCTCTCAAACACCATAACTTTAATTTTGTTTACATTAACTTTCAGCTTCCTCCTCCTACACACTGTCCCAAACTCATTCACCAAACCTTGCAACTCCCATTCATCTTCACTCAACAATACTGTATCATCAGCAAACAGCAACACCGGGAGCTTCCAAACCTCACCCTCATTCATTAGGGCCACCCCCACATCCACTGCCCTATCTTGCACCTCCTTTACAACCCCATCCATATATATATTAAACAGCCATGGAGACATCACACACCCCTGTTTCAGTCCCACATTGAGATCAAAGAACTCACTCAGCTCACCATCCACTCGCACCGTAGCACTAGCTCCCTCGTACATACTCTTCACAGCACTCAACAATTTCCCCTCCACTCCATATATTCTTAATACATTCCACATACCTTGCCTATCTATTCTGTCATAAGCTTTCTCCAATTCCATGAAGGCAGCATACACTTTCTTTCCCTTCTCTAGATACTTCTCCACTAAACATCTTAGAACAAATATCTGATCTACACACCCTTTTCCCTTCCTTAATCCCCCTTGTTCTTCTCCAACTTGTTTCTCTGTCATATGCCTAACCCTATCAATGAGTATTCTACCATATATTTTACCAGTCACACTAAGAAAGCAAATACCCCTATGGTTACCACATGAAATGAAGAAATTACCTGCCTCGAGTATTTCTTTTTAAGTCTTTTATCTTTCTTCTCTTTTAAACTAACTCTTTAACCCTTTCACTGTCACGCCTGTTATAGTACGGTATTTCATTCTATGGAGAGACACACGTTTTTATTCAACTGAATGAGTATCTGAGCCCGAAATCTTAATCCCTTATGTCAGGGACCTCTTTGATATTTACTACTATTACCATCAGACGGTTTTATTCACCCAGGAAAGTCCGTTTAGTAGTAAAGAGGTTTATGAAGACTATACCTAATCCCTTCCTGTTTGCATTAATTCCCTCCTGGGGTGAACACAATCGTCTGGAGGCAGCAAAAAGAAAGCTGTTAAGATGGGGTTAATGGCCATCCCCAGGTGGTCTCTCACAAGCTGAATACAGCTAATTTTTCACTGGCTGGGATGAAATAGAAAGAGCGTGCTCGGGTTGAAGGGGTTAATGGAGTTTGTATATAATTTTTTCATCCCAAATTGGTCTCTTCTTAACTACTGTAAATGAATCATGTGTCGGTAGCAAGGGAAAAAAAACAACAACAACGTCCTCGGGCTGGACAGACCTGTGTCCTACTTGACACTTCCATCTTAAGCTCACTTACAAAGAGACACCAGACTTATTAACGTGAAAATTAGTGTAAGCCACTTGGGCCACACACGGCACTGGCGCTACTAAATCCCGAGACTAATGACGCCACGCCAGTAACTCACTAATACACCACACTTAATAACTATCTGACACGCTTCACCCACATATTAAATGAGTCTAATTAAAAGCTGACACATGGCCAAGTTAGCCCGGTAGGCGTATGTGTATTACGATTATATACAGAGTTACTTTTATACTCTAATGTGGACCTAATCACGATACGGAACATAATCCAGGGTTTGAACCTAAACCGTGGCGGGCATTTAAAGTGGGTGCTTGTAGTGTGTCCTTTCCTATGTCGTATCATCGCTCACTGTCAACTTTACCGATGACTCAACTGGACTCCCGACAGATATGACTGTAGCCAATACAACAATCCTACTCCTGCGTACACCTTTCCATACAAACACCACCTTCTCTTTCTTCCTTCCCCAGCATGAGAAAAGGTCTATTCTGGCTGTCACTCCTCCTCCGAGAAGTTTCAGATCTGCAGGAAATCTCATGTGGAATAATGCTGATATATAGAAAGATCAGAGAGGAGAAATGTGGTGATTCATATCAAACTTCTTACAACGAGACGCTTACATTTTAAGTTTGGAAACCATCATAGTAGTGAAGGGGTTAACTCTCTCTCTCTCTCTCTCTCTCTCCCTCTCTCTCTCTCTTTCTCTCTCCCTCCCGCTCTCTCTCTCTCTCCCTCCCGCTCTCTCTCTCTCTCTCTCTCTCTCTCTCTCTCCCTCTCTCTCTCTCTTTCTCTCTCCCTCCCGCTCTCTCTCTCTCTCCCTCCCGCTCTCTCTCTCTCTCTCTCTCTCTCTCTCTCTCTCTCTCTAATAAGTAAAATCGCCCTTTGTTGATAGAAAACCGGACATATTCTGAGTTCGAAGTTCAAAGTGATAGTATCAACTCTCATGGTCCTACGACTCATTCCTAGCTGAAGAAAATCATCTGGAGTTAGCTGGAATAATATATGAGTTACTTCGACAATGAGGGGGTATGTGAATGCTTTATCTAACCCTTATAGTGAAAAACATGTTTTTTTTTTTTTTTCTGAGCTTAGTAAAACCGTCTGGTGGTAACAAAAGGTATGAATGTGTGTATGTATGGTTCAGTGTATAAAGGTTTAAATTATTAGCTATTTACACACACACACACCTTGTTGATAACAACATTCATATTGACGTGTATACAGGTTTACGTTGTTAGTTATTTACACACACTCTTTGCTGATAATTACAGTCATATTGATGTGTATAAAGGTTTACACTGTATGTCACTTACACACAATCGTTGCTCATAATTACATCCACATCGAAACGTGGACATGGTTGTTATGAAAAGAAAAATACTGGAGAGAACCCAAGTAATACCACTAATTTTTCTTCCCACCCGACGAATTTACCCAGCAAGGACAGCAGCCTAGCATAAGCAGTGGCATGGTTAGTGAATGTTATATCTAACTCCCTATGGCTTCAAAATTCTCCTGTGCTTAATAGCATCGTCTGGAGGTGGCAATTAATGTGAGTACATGTGTTTCCCTGGACCAAGATTAAGCACACACACACACACACACACACACACACACACACACACACACACACACACACTATACAACAACAACTACTACTAATATTACTAATACTAATACTACTGCTACTACTACAACTACTACTACTACGGCACTACTACTACTACTACTATACTCTTTTTACTCTACTGTAACTAGGCCTAAAATTTACGTCTCTCCATCTTCAATGCAGAACTGCAACAATAAATGAACACTTGATTATGATGCTGCTAGTCATGAAGTGCTATGGAAACAACGTAGAGCCACAGCATTGTCTTACTTTGAGCTTCATGAAATAGGCTGCAAAAGGACGAAAATCTGGGCCAAGTTAAGGTTAAAAAATAAAAGTGTAATTAAACTTCTCTTTATATCAGAGGTTAATTAGGCAAGGTAAGATAATGGCGTGAATTAAGTATTTATATACCTCGATAAGGATGTAAATTAACACTCCAAGAAGTTAATATAATATACACTTCTGGCTGTTTTTAGTTTCCTTTTCGATGGTTTTCTTAATGTATACGACTGTGGATGAGGGTTTGGCAGCTTGTTCCTCTGAGGCCCTGAGTGCCGTGTCACAGACCTTTACATGTCACAACTTCTGCACTAATACCCACCGTCCATACTGATTGCATGAGAGTACTGTTTCATTCATGTCTGATGGGAAGGTATTAGCGGGGTGTGCTTATGACATGGCGGAAGGTCTTGTGAAAACTCAGTAAAGTCTGTTTTAGCGGCGAAATTCGGAATAATAAAACAAGTTCCCTACCCCAGCCTGGGACCGAACTCGTGTCCTCTAAGGCAGCAGAAACACCTCTAAAAACTTCAAAATCACCTTCAAAAATATCTCACTGTGTCCACTTCTGGCTCAGAGTATATATGGCACTCATTTATTTTTGTTGATTTTTCTAATACTGATCATTAAATTTATGCCGACGATTGGGAAGCTTGAGAGAGAGAGAGAGAGAGAGAGAGAGAGAGAGAGAGAGAGAGAGAGAGAAGTATGACGTTCAAAATCAAAAGTACTTCTTACTGAAAATTCTCTCTCTCTCTCTCTCTCTCTCTCAGCAATCAAAAATAGTGCTGGACAGGCAGGGTTAATGATGGTTGAGCCGCACATAGATGCTCCTCCACACACACACACACACACACACACACACACACACACACACACACACACACACACACACACAAAATAAACACAACGAAAAAAAATCTACACCCTCCACACCTAATGGTCCTATACTTAACGTTTTCAGCCCGAGGAGGTCTTCTCATTCTAGTATCTCCTGACTTTTTTTCTTCTGAGAGAGAGAGAGAGAGAGAGAGAGAGAGAGAGAGGGAGAGAGAGAGAGAGGTGGGGGGGGGCTAGCCCGTATTTTCGTCGGTTAATGAGGCTCCCTAGCACCTCTTCCTCAGCGATTTATTTTTTGACCCGGCTAGTTAATATCATTTTGCACCATACTTATGCAGAAGATGGCGATATTAGAATGATTTAAGCAACACAAAAGAAGATACTAACATAAAGCTGGCAAAATAAATTGCTTAAGATGATGTGTTAGGTAGTTTCCTTTGCCGACAAGAACAGCAGCCTATAAGTCTTCAGGGCTGTACTTTCAACAATTATAGATGCTCCCTAACATCTTTTCCTTACCGATTTATTTTCCATTCTTCACTTTGTATGCTACCTACGTCTTTTTAATGCCAATATAGGAGTCAGGAATACCTACGGGATTGATAATGAAAGCTATATGCAAAAATAAACCGGCTAGGAAAAGATGTTGGTAACGTCCCTGACCAGTCAAAAAACCACGAAAATCGTTAATCGACATGTAAAACAATACTTAAACTAGACGATCAATTGTGGAACGTCCAGGGTATTCCTGATTAAGAAATACGGCACAGAACGATACGGGAGGCAAAGACGTGTTTGATCTGAGGCAGGAACCGGAGTTTGATTCTTCAGCCGCTCAGACTGGTGGGTGCAGCGTGTTGCCCCAACGTCCTTCTTCACCTAGCAGTGCAATGGTGGACCTAAACGAAGGAGGAGGAGGAGGAGGAAAATAAGGAGAGAGAGAGAGAGAGAGAGACTGTATATCTGGCTCTCTGTTGACATAAGCTGGACATCCGTTTATCCTGTTCGACTGGAAATCCTGCAGTGTTCCTCCAAGCGCTGCAATCGTACTCCCTGAAATACAGCAAGAGTAAAAAATGTACCTGAAAATACGGCTAATTAACACTCGCAGGTACAGGTGCGTTCAGGTACCTGTATATAGTTCCACTTTGAAACCGAATAATTATGAAACTCTTACGCATTATCCTGAAAAATATCCTGGGTTTTCATGGGCTAATCATTTGGTTTCAAAAGTTATTGTTCACTTTTCCTTTATCGTAATGAAGTAGATGGATATTAGTGTCCTCCTCCTCCT
>NC_136954.1:49192529-49277529 GCF_032717465.1 Coenobita brevimanus | reverse complement strand
GCCCACCACCACAATACCACACCATCCCACTGCCACACCACCACACTACCATTCGAACACACTGCCACACCACCACACTGCCCACCACCACACTGCCACACCACCACATTACCACAGCACCACACTACCACACCAACACAATACCAAACCATCACAATACCAAACCACCACACTACCACACCACAACATCACACTACCACATTACCGCACCATCACAATACAACACCATCACACTGCCACACCACCACACTGCCACACCATCACACCGCCATTCTACCACACCAACACAATGCCACACCGTCACATTACAGCACCACCACACCTCCATGTTGCAAAAACTACCACACTAAAGCACCACCACACTACCACAGCGCCACGTTACCACACTACCACAACACCACGTTACCACACTACCACATTAGCTGCCATATCATTGTTCCACCTCACAACTACTACGACATCACCACACTAACACACTATCACACAGTTGCGCCTCCACACCACCACAGCATCACACTACTACACCACCTCAGTAACACACTTCAGCATCACCACACTATTACACCTCCACACCACCACAGCATCACACTACTACACCACCTCAGTAACACACTTCAGCATCATCACACTATTACACCTCCACACCACCACAACATCACACTACTACACCACCTCAGTAACACACTTCAGCATCACCACACTATTACACCTCCACACCACCACACTACCACACCACCATATTACAAAACTGCCACACTAGGGTATTAGCACACAACCACATCTTAATGTTACCACACTACCACTCCAGGTGTTCCACCTTACTACCACACTAACATACTACCACACAGCTGCACTACCACACCACCACACTACCACTGTCACCACCACAATGTGACACCACCACACTACAACACACCACATTATCACACTGTCACACTACCACATCGTCACAGTACCACACCACCACGCTACCACACCATGATACTGCCATACCACCACACTGCCACACTACCACACCATCACTCCACACTGTCACGGTATCACACCACCATACTGTTGCACCACCACACTATCGCACAACCATACTACCACACCATTACAATGCCACACTACAACACCACCACTCTATCACACCACTGCAATACGACAGAACCAGAGCACCACACTACCACACCATCACACTAGCACACCACCATAGCACCACACCACCATACTACCACACCACCATACTACCACACCACAACACTGCCACACCACCTCACGGCCACGTCATACCATCACACTACAACACTGCCACTCTGCTACACCACACTATCATGCTACAACAGCATTACACTACCAAACCACCACACCGCCACATCACCACACCCCACCACCACACGACCACACCACATCACACTGCCACCACATCCGACCATCGCTCAACCACACTACCACACCAAAACATTACCACACCTTTACACCACAACACTGCATTTTATTTACACCTGTTTTACATCGACCCAGACTACGTAATTTACATACAAGAAAATTATAACATGCCATATACTGTAAAAAAAAAAAAAATACTAAGCAAGAGGTGATTCGGGGCGCTTTTAACCCCTATAGTACTATGATACATTCTTAATTATATTCTTGCTACTTCCAGACGGCTTTCTTTAGGTTAGAAGGAAAATCTTTGATCTGAAGGGGTAAGATACAGCTTTCACTGATTCCCTAACTGCCTGAGATTCATCCCGTGTTCAATAAATTCATCTTTTAAGACGACTGAAAATGAAAAGCACAGTGACACAAGTATCTCCCCAAAGCCTGACGAATACACAGCGGAAAAAAAGAACCATCTGAAACACGTACTGGTAGAGATAGGGGTTTTCACCGCATTTCGCCTGTTGTAAATTTTCTTCAGACGGAACTAGGGAGATGGTTGTTTCTTTGGCTGTATGTCCTCCCTCCCTCCGATGCCTTAACCCTCTGAGACGGGGCAGGAAGACGCGTAAATAAGGAGGGCAATGTGGAGGAAAGACCTGACGACAAGAGGTTCCATGGCTTTGGTGAAGCATGAGAGGATTAAGCCATATGTGTGTCGTGTATAAAATATATATATAGTGAGAGGATTTAAAAACACGAGAGGATGAGGATTGTGTGTGTGTGTGTGTGTGTGTGTGTGTGTGTGTGTGTGTGTGTGTGTGTGTGTGTGTGTGTGTGTGTGTGTGTGTGTGTGTTTTATGCATTCACAGAGATAGATAGATAGAGATATACATACACAGGTAGACAGAAGGATTGAGATTTATTTGCATCAATTATTCGTCTATGCAGAAACAAACTATCAGAAAATACCCTCTTTTTCATTATAAAGTTTTTTAAGCTATATTTCTGCTATCACCAAACCATTGTATCCACTTTTTTGTAGACTTCTTTGTATGATGTTAATGTCTTTTTCTTTTCTTAAAAATATCAGATTCATCGGTACGATAGCTTACTGTCTTTGGTACGTTTTTTCTCCCTCGAAACGATTTTTTTTTTCTTTTCCTTATTTAATTAATGATATATCTCTTCAAGTGGATGAGAAAAGGGAAGGTCATATCTGACATCTCCAGAAAGAGGTGTCTTTCCTAGCTACGTAAATGCCTAAGGTGAAATTCTCTCTCTCTCTCTCTCTCTCTCTCTCTCTCTCTCTCTCTCTCTCTCTCTACTATTACTACTACTACTAATACGACCACTACTACTACTACAACTACTACTGTACGGACTGTATATTCTCTCTTAGCTCATCCAGTTTCACTCTGCATCGCCCTCATACATCTCTTCATTTCCCATCACTCTCCTTTCCTCTCCTCCCCTCTTTCCCACATACAGGTTCCCCTTCCCTAACTCTCCTCCCCATCTGCTTATAAGTTTAATCTCCTCTCTTCCCCATTCCCTCCCAACAACCCCAGCCTCTCCTCCCCATCTGCTAATAATCCCACTCATCTTATCCTCACTGCTCCATGTCTATTAACCTCACTTCCTTCTCCTTTCCTCTCCGTCTTCATTTTACTACTCTCTCATTTCCTCTCCGACTCCCTCAAATCCCAACCTCTCCTCCTCCTCCCCATCCCCCGCCATATTCCTTCTTCCCTCCTTCCCACTCCTCCACACTCCCCATCCTCGCCTCCCTACCTGTCCATATTATGCCTCCTCCCTCCTCCCACCGGACCCTATTATCCCTCAACTCTCCTCCCCACCTGACCCTATTTTTCCTCCTCTCTCCTCCCCACCTGACCCTATTATCCCTCCCCTTTCCTCTGTTCCCCTCCCCATATCCCCATTCATGCAGTCAGCTAAGCGACAAAGGCTGACTTCATACCCAGATCCCAATGGCCAGTAACAACGATATTGGATTTTTTGTCAATATGCCGATTACTTCCCGTCACACCAGGTTGCGTTCCTTTCATATCCACGTCAACGCATGCTATAGTAAGTAAAACACTCGATTATTGGTGGTCTTGCCGCTTACTGCCTGTGAGCCCATGTTATCGCCCATTTTAATTCAACCCATCCCATAACAACTACAAGACCAGGTTGCCGCCACTTCATATCCACGTCAATCCACACTATTCCTTTTGTGTGACAACCGGCAAAAACTGAAGAGGAAATATATAAAATAATGGTACATAATTAAAATTGCGTTCGACCTTTCATACCGCACCACTGCATTCCAGGGAAAACTGTGCAGGTTGTTTCCATAATTCGTGGAGATGATGATGGTGGGAATCATGATGATGACGATGATGTCAGCGAAGAGGATGATGATGATGATGATGCATACACCTCTGTATATATTCGAGTATTAACACTAAAAAAAAGTAGGAAGCAGGAATGTGAGTCGTATTAATCTCGAAGGTGGATAAATGGATCCTGGCAGTTTTAATCCAGGTATGATTAACCTCCTCACTGTTGGAACAGTTCTAGTATTTAACTCTAGCTCTCTCAATGTTGATTTTATTCAGCCGGAAGTGAGTCATAGGAGCCTGTCAGTGGTAAGATCGTTTCTAAATATGTACCCAGGAGCAGGGTTACCTTATCATCCATCAAGATTCAAACTTTGTCACTCAGACCACCTCTTGAGAGACAGCTGGCAAGGGTGTGGTGAGATGCGGTGTGGTGGTGTGTAGTGGCGTGTGGTGTGGTGTGGTGTGGTGTGGTGTGGTGTGGTGTGGTGTGGTGTGGTGTGGTGTGGTGTGGTGTGGTGTGGTGTGGTGTGGTGTGGTGTGATGTGATAAGGTGAAATGTGGTGTGATGTAGTTTGAAAAGATTTGGTGTGGCATGACGTGTGGTGTGGTGTGGTGTGGTAAGGTGTGGTGTGATATGGTGAGGTGAGGTGTGGTTGATGTGATATGGTGAGGTGTGGTGTTGCGTGGTTTCATAAGATTTGGTGTGGTATGACGTGTGGTGTGGTTGTGATATGGTGAGGTGCGGTATGGTTGTGATATGGTGAGGTGTGGTTGTGATATGGTGAGGTGTGGTGTGGTGCAGTGTGGTGTAGGTAGGCGCCTGGTGTGGTATGATTTGGTGTGATATGGTATGGTATGATATGAGGGAAAGGGGGAGACCGAGGATGAGATGGAGGATTGGAGTGGAGAGAAATTTAAGGGTGTGTGAGTCGGAGGGAGAGGAGCCATAAGGCAGATTATAGGGTGACGCGAAGGCGATTTGTTTGTGGCCACCCTTTACGGGAGTAAGGCGTCTGGGTATAGATACATATCTATCTATCTATCTATTGCCAGACGCCTTAATCCCGTAAAGAGGTGGCCACAAACAAATCACCTCTACGTCGCTCTGTCCCCCGCCATTTCACTGGCCTGCTCCCAGCTCACACCCACCTCTCTCTTATACCTCTCCACTCCATCCCTCCACCTCATCCTTGGTCTCCCCCTCCCTCTCCCCTCCTTCACCTCACTCACATACATTCTCTTCGTCAGTCTCTCATTCTCCATCCTCTCCACATGGCCAAATCACCCTAATGTGTTTCTAGCAACGCTTCCTATCACATCCACATCCACACCACAACGATCCTTCACTTCCTCATTCGTCAATCTGTCTCTCCATGTGACTCCACATGCTCCTCTTAAATAACTCATTTCCACTGCTCTCACTCTTGACTTGTGTCCCTCAAACAAGGTCCAAGCTTCACTTCCAAACGTTAGAGTTGGTATCACAATACTGTCATGTAGTAGCTTTTTCACTTCCCTGCTCACTTCCCTGTTTCTCATCACTGCTTTCAAGGAAACAGCGACCTTTCTTCCCTGCTGCGCCCTTTCATGCACTTCACCCTCTAAACTCCCCTCCTTACTCATCACACAACCCGAGTACCTCAACGCACTCACATTCTGTCTCCTCCTTATCCAACTTCACTGTACATTAGTGACTTCATTTCTCTCAAAGATCATTACTTTTCCCTACATTCATCTTTACATTTCATTTCTTACATTCTCCCAAACTCATTCATCAAGCCTTGCAGCTCCCCATCGTCTTCACATAACGACACAGTATCATCTGCAAACAAGAGTACAGGGAGTTTCCAAAAACTGCCCTCTCTCACTAGGACCGCTCCAACATCCACTGCCCTACCTAGTATCTCTTTTATAACCCCATCCAAGTACAGACTGAACAACCATGTGGACATGACATCATCCTTGCTTCAGTCCAACGTTCAAACAGAAAAATTCACTCAGTTCACCACCCACACGCACTGCAGCCTTAGCACCCTCATAATTACTCTTCAAGGCCTTCAACAACTTCCCATCTACTCCATATATATATTCGTAATACTTTCCACAATCCTTGTCTATCCACCCTATCATATGCTTTCTCCAAATCCATGAAGGCTGCATACAACTTCTTTCCCTTCTCTAGAAACTTTTCCATTAAAGATCTAAGAATGAATATCTGATTTTGAAGGCTGCTTACAACTTCTTTCCCTTCTCTAGAAACTTTTCCATTAAAGATCTAAGAATGAATATCTGATCTACACAGCCTCTTCCCTTCCTAAAACCTCCCTGTTCTTCTCCAACTAGTTCCTCTGTTATTTCCCTAGCTCTGTTAATAAGTCTCCTACCATACACTTTTCCTATTACACTAAGAATGCAAATGCCCCTATGATTACCACACACTTCATTTTCCCCTTTTGCTTTGTACAGGGGAATAATTATACCTGACTTCCAATCCTCCGGGACTCTACCTTCCTCCCAGGCCAATCTGCACATCTTCCACATCCATTCTATTACTATCTCTCCCCCATGCTTCAGCATTTCACCACACACTCCATCAATTCCTGGGGCTTTCCCCATTTTAACTTTCTTCACTGCTTCCACAACTTCATTCCTACTGATTTCTTCCTCTCTTCTCACATCCCTCCTTCTCCCAGCCATTCCCCAGCCACTTATACATGCATTACTTTCATTCTCTATGTTTAACAATTCATTAAAATCTTCTCTCCATCTGCTCACTTTTTCTCCCTTCTCCACTAGTAATCTACCATTTTTATCTTTCACTCCCCAACTAACTTCTCTGGCACCCTGTCTAACTCTCTTTATGTCTTTCCAGAACATTTTCTTACATCCCCTCCACTTTACACTCAAATTCCTTCCAAATTCCTCATCCACTCTCTTTTTACTCTCTTACTAATCTTTTCACCTCTCTCTTCCTCTCTACATATAACTCTCTCTTCCGTCTCTCAACTTCTTCAACGCCTCTATTTCTCAACCACTCACTATATGCTTTCTTCTTTTGTGCCACAGCCTCTCTCACCTCTTCAGTCCACCATGCTGTTCCCTGCATCCTCTTTCATCTTCTCTTCACACCACACACCACCTCACATGCCACACATATTTCTTCTGTGAATATCTTGCACACACCTTCCAAGTCCCCCATCTGCTCCAATCTATATTTACCCAATCACTCCCCCACTTCCCTCTTATATTCTGCTTTTTTTCCCATCCTCTTGTAACTTTTCTACTCTCCTTGTAAGAACTACTTCCTCCTGTCCTTCCCTTCTATTTCTCCATCTTGTTTGGTCTTTGATTCTGACCACCACCAAGTGGTGGTCCGAAAGTCCACTCCCCCAACCTCTATATACTCTTGCATCCATTATACACATTTCATCCTTTCATCCACACACACATAATCAATCATTGCCTTCCTTTCATTCAGTTCACCACCCACCCTTCTCATAACTCGCCATGTATATCACTCGCCACGTATACCTATGGATCATTTTGTGCCTGAAGAAGGTATTAGCTATCACCAACCCCCTCCTGGAACAAATGTCCACTAAAGCACTGCCATTCTCATCCATCTCAGCAGGCACACCCCACTCACCAACTACTCCATCCACCTTCACATTCCCTACTTTTCCATTCATATCTCCAATCAAAAACACGCTCTCATTCCTTACAAACTTTTCCATTCATATCTCCAATCAAAAACACTCTCTCATTCCTTACAAACTTTTCCATGCACGCTTCCATATTTGTCCAGAACTCTTCTCTCACTCTACTTGCACGATCTTGTGTTGGTGCACACACGCACACTATCACCCACATTTGTAGTCCAACTTTCACTCTTACCCACACAATCCTAGAGCCAACTGATCCATACTCTCTTATATTCTCCTTCCATCTGTTACTCACAACAATACACACTCCTTTTTTTGCCCTCTCATTCTCACCTACTCCCGCGCTTATACCCCATCCATACTGCCATTCTCTCACACTCTCACCTCTCCATTTAGTTTCATTTAATCCACATACATCCACTTTCGCACGCTCAAGCACCTGGACAATCTCTCTCTCTTTCACCTCATCATTTGCACCCCTTACATTCCATGTAGCTATCCATAGGAAGTCCTTTGTTCGGTCCTTAGTCGTCAACTTTTGGTCAGTCTTGGTCCGGGGCTCCTTGTTCGTATTTTTAGTTAGCTGTTTTCCGGAGAGGGGCACTAACCCTCCGCCAACCCGCTTGTTGTCACGTAGGGAACATGTGTTGGTTGGTTATAAGGTTACCACCCAGCGTTATAAATGCTTTCCTGGTTTACAGGAAAACATTTGGCTTGCCACTCAATGTAGAACTACCCCCAAAACAGGGTATCACTACACTTAGTGGGTGGATGATGTGTGGTGTGGTGTCATGTGTGGTGAGGTCTGGCGAGTGGTGTGGTGTGCTGTAAGGTGATGGAGGAGGTGGAGTGATATGTGCTGTATTGTGCTGTGTTCTGGTGTGGTGTGGCGTGGTGTTGCATGATGTGGTATGGTGATGTGTGTTGTAATACGATGTATCAAGATGTGTCATGTGGTGTGGTGCGGTGTCTAGTGTGGTATGCAATGTGATGAGTGGTGCGGTGCTGTATGCTGTGGTACAGTCTGGTGTGTGGTGCAATGTAATGAGGCGTGGTGTGGGAAGTATTGTGTGGTGTGGTTTTGTACAGTATTGTGAGATGAGATGTGGTATCGTAAGGAGCGGTGTGGCGTGGCGTGGCATGGCGTGATGTGACACGGTGAGGTGTGGTCTAGTGTGGCGTGGTGTGACTTCGTGCAGTGTATCGTACAGTGTGTGATGTAGTATGGTTTGGTATAACGAAGTGTGGTGTGATATAGTGTGGCCTGGTGTGTGGTGTGGCGTGGAGCACTGTAATGTGATCTGGTGTGGTGTGATGTACCGCGGATAATGTGGTTCGGAGTGGAGCAGTGCGGTGTAGTGTGGGACAGTGTGGTATGTGACGTGATGCGATGTGATGTGATGTGGTGTGGTATGCTATAGTGTGGCGTGGCGTGGTATAGAGTGGTGTGGGGAAGTGCAGTGTGGTGTGGTGTGGTGCGGTATGCTATAGTGTGGCGTGGCGTGGTATAGAGTGGTGTGGGGAAGTGCAGTGTGGTGTGGTGTGGTGCGGTGTGGTGTAGTATAATGTAGCTTAGCGTAGTGTGGAGTGGACTGGTGTGGTGTGGTGTGGTGTGGTGTGTTGTGATGTAGTGTGGTGTGGTTTGGTGTGGTGTGGTGTGGTGTGGTGTGATATGATGTGATGTGATGTGGTATGGTGTGTTGTTGTATGGTGTGTGTTGTTGTATGGTTTGTGTTGTGGAATGGTGTGTGGTTTATATTGGTGTTGTACTATTTGGTGTGGTGTGGTGTGGTGTGGGTTGGTGTGCTGTGATTTGGTGTGTTGTGGTATGGTGTGTTGTATGGTGTGTTGTGTGTTGTAGCGTTGTTGTATGTTGTGTGTTGTAGCGTTTTGTTGTGTTATGTTGTGTGGTGTGGGAGGTATGGTGTGGTACGGTGTGGTAAAGAATAGTGTAGTGTAGTGTGGCATATGGTGTAGGTTAGTGTGTGGTGTACACTGGTGTGTGGTGTACGTTGGTGCGTGGTATGATATTGTTTTTTGTAGGTGTGGTGTGGTGTGGTGCTGTGCGGTGTGGTTTGGTGTGGAGTTGTGTAATGTGATGTGATTTACTGGGATGTGTTGTGCTGTGGTGTAGTATGTTGTGGTGCAGTGTGGATTATTGTGTGGGCATCTCTCCCTCACTCTCCTTCCTCCCCTTCCTCCTCTCCCCGACTTCCTTCCTCACTCTCCCTTCACCTTGCCTCTCTCTCCCCCACCCATCCACTCTTCCTCGGTCACCCTTTCCCCCAGCCTCAACTTCACCTTCCCTTCTCTGTTTTCCCTCCAACTTCCTCTCCATGTGTACCTCTCTCTCTCCCTCCCCCTCCTCTCCATGTGTCCCTCCCTCTCTCCCTCCCCCTCCTCTCCATGTGTCCCTCTCTCTCCCCCTCCTCTCCATGTCTCCCTCCCTCTCTCCCTCACCCTCCTCTCCATGTCTCCCTCCCTCTCTCCCTTAACCTCCTCTCCATGTCTCCCTCCCTCTCTCCCTCACCCTCCTCTCTCCACGTCTTCCCACATCCTCTTCTCCACGATTCCTCCCTGACCATCTTTGTTCTTTTCTCTTACTGTTCCCTCCACTATTCTCCCCCCCAATCTCAGTATCTCCCCCCTTCCTCCTTTAGCTAATAGCATAATTTTGTTAGTTATAACCTTCCCTATAACAAAGAGCCACGAAAGGAACAACAGGTTTCTTGATGTTGGCTTTCCTGTGAACTACTTTGTACATTTTCCACATCTAGTACAGTACCTTTCCTCATCTCTCTCTCTCTCTCTCTCTCTCTCTCTCTCTCTCTCTCTCGTCTTTCCTCCAATTTCCCCCTCCATCTTCTCCCCCCTCCCACTTTTACCCCTCAGTCTCCTTCTATCCTCTTCCTCTCTTTAACCTCTTTCCACCTCGCAGCTTCTATCTATTTAATGATTTTCCTCCAATAGAAGCCTCTCCAAAATCGATAACCCAACCTTCTCAATGCACCAATCTTTAAAGCGTTCGTCGTATCACAAAACAGCGCAATGATATCACAAAAATTATGTCTTGCTGTCTGCGTGATTTACAGCATCCTTGACCAGAACTACTTTCCAATTTCTATCGTCCCATGCCATGTATCAGCCATTTTTCAATAAAAAAATTAATGACTTAATAAATATGTGGAAATTACAGATTCTGCAATACATAAACACAGAAAATAATGATGATGATGATGATGATGATGATACTGGGCGGACCTGAGATACAACAGCGATATATTAAGCATAAGGGACGAGCGACTGACTTCTTACCTCACCTCTGGGTTGACGGTAATTCGACTGACTTCCATCCCGCTCTTCGTAGACGCTCCCAGGGATATGATTCGTAAATCCTATGGACATTATTAGTCACGTTTTTCAACGCGGATCGCCGACAGAACGCCCAAAGATGCCGAAAGAACACCGCAAAATCAGAACAACTATATGGCACGTGCAGCCCATCCACGTGGATCTCCACGTATGATGAGGATCATAATTATGGTGCCGGTGCGTGATGGTGGCAAGGACTGAGGCATGAGTGGGCAGGGCTTGTTGTGACGTCACGATGGACAACCACTGATAGCTAATCATTAGTATTATTATTTCCTCCATCCTATTTATTGACATCTTTAATACTCGGGTTGACATAACACGCATAAAAAGTTCTTGCTTTAATAACTAGTTTTAGGTGGCGAGATTCTGGATTTCCAACAGCAAAATAATATACGAAAGAAAATTTAAACATGACACCTTAATCTCTCTCTTAACTCCGCCCCCACACCTCAGCCGCAACTAGACTTCACGTTTTGACATTTTCAGTGTCTCAAATGAAGCTTTGAATTATAAAAGGTTTGACATGCAATGAATAAATCGTGCATGCGTGATCAGAAGATACACAAATAACCTGAGACAGACTCTTAGACAGACTCTTACACACACACACACACACACACACACACACACACACATAGGAACGAAACCTCTCCTTAGATCTTTCCCTCACTGTCCCTCCACCAATCTTATCACCGACCAGTTTTCCTCCTCTCTCCTCCGTCCTTTCCTTTCTCTCGTTCCCTCCCACCTTTCCTCTCCTCCGAGGAGTGAAGAGAGAAACCTGTACTATACACAGGAAAAATCATCCAATATATTACCAATATGCCGAGAATCAAACCCAGGACTCTCAGGTGAGTGCCAGCAGCATACCACTACACCATGACCAGGTAAAAATGATCTCACACTGTCACAATCTTGTAACCAATGTCCCTCCGCCCCTACTTGTGGGCATGAAGAGGATGAGATAACCCCCTGGCACTCGGTCAAGTAGATGCTTCATTCTGACTTGCCGTAAGTACTTGGGACAGATTAAAAGCATCTACCTGCCCGAGTGCCAGGGGGTTATCTCATCCTCTTCATGCCCACAGTGGGGGTGGAGGGACATTGGTTACAAGATTGTGACAATGTGAGATAACTTCTACATGGTCGCGGTGTAGTGGTATGCTGCCTGGCTCTCACCTGAGAGTCCCAGGTTCGATTACCGGCATATTGGTAATATATTGCGTGGAGGATTTCCTCTCCTCCTATTTCCTCCCCTTTTCTTTCCATCACCATCCTTTTCGTCTCTCTCTCTCTCTCTCTCTCTCTCTCTCTCTCTCTCTCTCTCTCCATTTTGCCGCCACTGTTCTCACTATTCTTAGGTTTTCTCCTCCGTTTCTCTCGCCTCGCACCATCCTCTAAGCCTCGCTCCTCTCCTTCCACTTCCTTCCCCACACTGCTTTTCTACCATTCTCTCTTTTAGTCTCAGCTTCCACCATCTAATCTTAATTTTCCATTTTCCTTCCTTTGTCTTTTGCAATTCTTTACTATATTGCACACAACCCTGCATACACCCGTCCTTATGCAACAATGTAACTCACGATGCACAGAACATACCCCGCATCCTTGTCAATAAATTTTTCCCTAAACAGCGTCATCTGTCATCATCTTCCCCACTTTTGCATCCTTGTTTTTGACTGTTAGGTTATGTACATTCGTTACAACCTACCCCCCCCCCCCAAAAAAAAAAATGGCATCGAAAAGGCCAAGAGTTCTGCTGATGTTGACTTTCCTTTGTACGCCTTTGCACTCCGTTATACAATGTTTAATATTCTCACCACCAACCCGAAGAAAAATCCATGGTGACAATATACATTTCCTTTCTGTTCTTCACTTCTAGCATACAGTTCTTGTTAATATAATAGTTACATTTTTACGGTCATGCAACCTTCCTGCAACTTCCTATGCATTTTAAGTAAATTATGCATTTCAGTACAACTCACCATTTGCACCAGTAGCCTTCCTTAGTTATCATACAAGTCGGCATAACACTTCAATACACATCTCCTTTTGCAACAGTGTCCTTTATCATGAACACACGTAGCCTGCAACCTACACAACAAAACTCTCTTTCTGCAACAACGTCCTTCACTATCCAACACAATGTAGCCTGCATCCTACACAAAACAGCTCTCCTTTTGCAACAACGTCCTTCACTGTCCAGCACACGACCCAGCCAACATGCCAGGCAGTATAACTTTAATTTTGTCCCGGGGCCGAGTCGTGCATCACCACCTTCCCCGCATTGTTTTGTATTCCCACCCGCAGCCCAGAGAGGAATCATGAAAGGCTGGCTCGGGTTATTTCCCTTGTGGTGCTCCGGATGTAAGAAATTTATACCCAAACAGAAAGCAGCGAAGGGAGTGGCAGTTACATGGCCAGAATTAATAATGGGCTCTGAGTGAGACAGAGAGAGAGAGAGAGAGAGAGAGAGAGAGAGAGAGAGAGAGAGAGAGGAGGAGAAGGAGAAGAAGAAGAAGAAGAAGAAGAAGGAAGAGGAACTGAAAGAAAAGTATTGAGTAAGGTAAATGAGAGTACGTCAGAAGGAAAGGCCATTTGGTGCCTGTGAGGAGGAGGAGGAGGATTAGGATTAGGATTAGGATTAAGATTAGGAGGAGGAGGAGGAGGAGGAGGACTGGAATGAGGAAGAAAAAGAAATGCATGAGTAATACTGAAAAAACAGAAAAGAAGGAAGGAAAGAAAGGATGAAAAGAATAAACAATACAGAGAAAGTGGTGAAAACAAGAAGTCGGAGGAACAGTGCGAACAGGAGGAAGCAAACGGGGAAAAAGGGGGAAAGAAAGCCGCAAACAACTCTAGGGAAATATGGAACTAAAGAAAATAATAAAGCCAAAGAAGGTAAAAGAAGTCTAAAAGGTCAATGAGGGAGCGTCAGAAGGTAGGGTAATTTCGTGCCTATTCTCCAAGGGTCGCCACATTTCCTACAGTCGTCGGCGAAATTGAGGCCAGAGTTCCCGTCGCATTGGGAGCTTATTTCACGGTCACTGTCTCTACCAGTCTGTGGCCACTCGCTTCTTGCCTCCCCTTCCCCTTCCCCTCCTCTCTCTCTCTCTCTCTCTCTCTCTCTCTCTTTCTCTCTCTCACACACACACACACACACACACACACACCACTCGCTTCATGCCACCCCTCCACCACTCCCCCCGACAAATGAGCCTCCCTTCCTTCCGAATCTCACAAACTTCTCTCACCACACACTCACTTCTCCATCTTCCGCTTAACATTCTCCCACAAACTAGTTTTTCTTCCAACTGTTTCCTTTGTCTCATTCTCAACTGCCTGGCCCCTTCCTCCTCCTCATTCAATCCATATTCTTCTCTAGGGTCGTATTTTCAGCACTTCTGGAAATTGCGTAACATCTGTTCCTGAGCGATTTAGTTTAATAATTCAATATCCTCCTATATCCTACATGATGCAAACTATATCGACATTAACTTGAAAAAATAATAACACAGGAAAATGCTCAGGTGTAATAAGCAAAATGAATCGCCAAGGACGAGGTGCTTCGAAGCCTCCTAAATTCAGACAGAATACGGTCCAGCTGTTATTGAAATGTCCATTCCTAGCACACCTACCTACCAGACCAGCCGCTTCTAGCCCATCCCCTCCAGCAGACCCAATCACACCCTTCCCTCTCTCACAACCCCCCCCCTCCTCCTCCTCTCTTTCACAGGCTCTCCCTCTCCTGGGTTCCCTCCCCATTTCATATCCCTCTCAACCACACTCATCCTTTCTTAAAACTCCAGTTCAATATCCCACTCCCACTCTCTCCTGTCACATCTCATACTGACCACCCTCCTCTCAAAAGACCCCTCTCTTTCCCCTCTCTTTCTGCAATCTCTAAGTTACCTCCTTCCCCTAACACACACACACACACACACACACACACACACACACACACACACACACACAATGTGGGACTGGCTTTGAGATATGTCGACAGATGAAGATGTTTGACCGCATCTAATTTTCTTTTTCAGAGATATTCTTATGTTTGTTTTGTACCAGCAGCATAAGTATTGTAGAGTATAGTAGGCAGGACTCACACCGTTAAGTGAAACAATAATAATGTGTAATGTAATGGGTAACAGATGACACAATTTTACGTTACGGTAGAGTAATTAATTATCGCATAGCCTAACGTTACGTAAATATAACCCCAATATCGAGTTGCTCTTCTCGTAAACTTGTAGTTTACACATTCCGTCAATTATTACCATCTTGGCTAACAATGAAGTTATTTAATCCGCTGAATGACTTTAGTACAATCAAAGAGTATAGTCTGTTTTCATTATATATTACCAAATCCATCCTTTTACATGATTAGTGAAAAAGTTTCTTCGTATCTCGTATCGTTTATAAAGGTTCCAACATGCTTTTATGCGTCAGCCTTGGTTACCTAATGAAGGCTCTTCACGCTGCACGATCTCTGGAAGCCTTCCTATCCCCGAGGTCACACTGTACTATTTACCGACTTATAACAAAAAATATTTTCTTCACTCTGTATTAGTTCCAACTGCTGTTAAATTGCTATAAAAGTGCTATGAAACCAAACTGCTATGAAACAATCAAACATCACCGTTGCAGTGCAGAGTGGTCAAACCTTCACCGACCCACTGAATCACAGGAATTAACTGCTACTCCTCAAAGATCATATTAACCATTGTTTTCATTATAATCCACCAAACTCAACCCCTAACAGATATTATTGTATATTCTTTGCCACTTATGGGTTTCTGCTGCTACAACATAATTTTCTACAATAAAATACATCGGTGCCACATTAAGTACTGGGGGGAGTCCACACAGTGACTTGACAGCCCAGTAAGGGTGCGACGGACTCCAAACTGTCCACCTCGAGTGACCCAAGTTTGTATGTAAGCAGCTGGACGATTGCTCCTCTGTTTACCTTCCGTTATCTGCACCTTTGTATATTCTTTCGTTCAACTCATTTCCATATATTATTTATGGTACTTCTCAGTCTTTGTTTACTTTCCTCACCGTACGTTCCTTGCATCACTGTCTGCTATTTTCATCAGCTCTTTTTTCTTTAGAGAATTTACGTTTTTTCCTCTTTGCACTTGCTAATTTCTCCTAATTTTACACCCACGCTCGTGTGTGTGTGTGTGTGTGTGTGTGTGTGTGTGTGTGTGTGTGTGTGTGTGATGAGAATAACGCCAATACTGGTAGAAAAAGACATAGGTCGGTTAAGGGGTTGACTATTTTCTCGAACAAGAGATCGGAGGCCATAGTCTCAGGCCTGGGTAAAAAATAAAAAATGACCGAACAAGATCAACTTAAGCATTTTTTTTTTTTTGGGGGGGGGGGAGGAGGCAAACTTGCTGGAAAGATTTGAAGGTAAAACAAGAATGAAAGGCTTCAACCTTTAGGACATGCAAAGGTCAAGGTCACAGGAGTCAATTTTCGACTCGTATGTTTGTGTGATTAAAATAGCAAAAACAATTTTAATGAGATTTGGGTCAAATCTGGATGAATGACAGGATCAGCGAAGGGCCTGACCATTTTTTTTTTTTTTTTTTTTTTTTTTGTTCAACAGGTCAAAGGTCAATGTCACATAAGAATGTTATCCGATTAAGGGAAAACTTCGTGGAGGGGTTTAGGATCATATACGGGTATACGATTTCTATCTGGAAAGCAATCAGTCGAAGTTCAGGGTCACAAGGTATGGTGAAAGTTCAAGATCATACGGCTAGATTGTCAAGTTTGATCTGATCTGAACCAAACTTGGTGGAATAAAAAGGGTTAAGCAAGAATAAAGTAACTGGATTTTGAGATCAATCGGCTGAATGTCAGGGTCACAGGGCAAAGTTAAACATTTGACCCCTAGACCAACTGGTGGGAAAGGGTGTTGTATTTTTTCTTTAGCTTTACTTTTTGTCACGGGTTTTTTATAATATCACTGTGTTTTTGATATATAAATGGTTAAATGTTATTTAATTTGATAATATAATATTCAATAATATTGAAGAGCAGAGACAATGATTGTCTTGCTACATCAAGCAACGATTACTTTACGCTGGCTTAGCACGATTCTCTGAGAACGAGAATTCATAAACTTTCTCAACAGTACTCAGCAGAGACTAATTACTCACAATTGCTGAATTACTGTACTGTTAGCCTCTGGAGAAAGTTACATCACCCCTGACAATAAATAACTAATACTAATAATAATAACATCAGGTTCTTGCTGATGCATTAACTCCTGGCACAACGGATTTTAAGTTAATACAACAAGACTGGTCTAAGTACCAGTTATGAATAGTAAAACGTTTATGCAAGCTAGGAGTTATGTGGGAAATAAGCTTAATTCGGAGAAATGAAACACGAGTTTACTTTACATGAAGCTCAAGGAAAAGAACTGTTAAATTTATTAATTACAAAAAAATAAATTTAACGTTACATTTCAAATCAAATTAAATGAGACGCACTCGCTCACTCACACAGAAGCTAAATACTTACGCCTAGGAAAAACACCTTAACTAAGCTCTTAAAACTACAAAATACACAAAAGAAATACCAGTCGATGAATACTATGTATCACCACTAAGGTGGGAGGACTGGATTAACTGTCTCAGTGGAGCCTGGGTGCTAGCGACCTCTCACACTTCTTGGAGCACAGCACCTTCCTCCGTCACAGCAAACACAAGACTGAATTCAAATACATTGAATGGGCAGGACGCAAGGCGTGGCTAACGGTTGAGGGAAGCAGAGGCAAACGATAAAGAAATAATTGTATCAGCTTCAGTAGCGCACTTAGTGACGATGCATTAAATCGGTCACTTTTTGAAAACGGTGACGAATTATTTGAAAAGTATACCCCGGAATGGAGAGAGAAACGGTTAACTGAGCGATACACAGTGAGTTTTCCACTAATAGTTCGTGGCTTCTCACAAAAAGGAAATGTCGCGAATTGATTCGTGACATTACGCCCCATGAAAATTAAATCTTTCTTCCTTCAGAAGAAAGATTTCAATATACATACATATAAATCCTAACTCAGTCACACAAGATTCACACTGTGGTGTGTGTGCTATCCTGCTACAGGAGAAAGTCGCAGTCGTCAGTGACAGAAAAAACCTCGTATTTACGTTAATAGAAGCAAGCTTGAGGGAAAAACTCCGTGACGACGGTGAAAATCCTGTACTCAGGTCAAACTGAGCGAAAATTCGCTACATTTACACTGACAACTAATTGTTGTGTAGCGTGGTGTATGTAATACACGGTGTAGGTGTGACAGTTGTAGTGTAACTGTACCTACGTGTAAAATGACACAGTAAATAATATGGCGACGACGAAGGCAGAGGAGAAGAGGCGGCAGCGTGCGGCAGACGATCAGCTGGCCCGCACAGCAAAACTGCTACACCCATTGCTGAACCTGCAAAACCAATTAAGGTGGAGCATCAAAAGTGTCAATGAGACAAAATTCTTATTATGTTACAATTACTCTCTCTGGCTAGCAGTCAGTACATGCTATGAAAAGTACACTCGAGGTCGCCATTAATTATAGCACACGATTATGGTCGGCAAGTTGAGAATCCCTGTGCAAACTCGGGTCTTCCATAGCCTCGAACCGCACACGGGTCCTCAACCTGTGCCCTAACCTACAGTACTTATATTAATATCGGAGAGCTGAGAAACCTTGTGCAAACTTGGGTCTTCCATAGCCTCAAGTCGCCTCTGCAGAGTTCTCACTTCCCCCTTAACCTACAATACAATACTTATATTAGTACCGGGAAGCTGAGAATCCTTGTGCAAACTTGGGTCTTCCATAGCCTCAAGTCGCCTCTGCGGAGTTCTCTCTCGAACTTCCCCCTTAACCTACAGTACAATACTTATATTAGTACCGGGAAGCTGAGAATCCTTGTGCAAACTTGGGTCTTCCATAGCCTCAAGTCGCCTCTGCGGAGTTCTCTCTCGAACTTCCCCCTTAACCTACAGTACTTCTATTAGTACCGGGAAGCTGAGAATCCTTATGCAAACTTGGGTCTTCCATAGCCTCAAGTCGCCTCTCAACTTCCCCCTTAACTTACGGTACATAATATGTATGTACAGGCCCTGGACATAATGTGTCCTGTGGGGCCAATGGGCGAGACGTCAGGTCTGCACCCACTTCACCACTACCCTGTCTCTCAACTGACTCAGAGATTACAGGTGTAGTTACAAATGGCACAGGAAGGGCATGTCCCTGATTAGTGGTGATACTTTGGCACACACTGCAAGAACGGACAAAACTATCTATATCCCGTCCCATCCCTGGCCAGAAAAAGTCAGCTCGGATACGGCCCTGGGTCTTCCTTTTGCCCATGTGACCTCCTGAGACTGAACAATGACCCCATTGTAACACTGCTAGGCGGTACTTGGCGGGAACGACAAACTGCAGTCGAACCTCGCCCTCGGGTGTTCGTGACTCACGGTAGAGCCGTCCTTGTTTACGAAGGAACTTGGCTCGACCTCCCCGTGAATACTTTATCACTCGACCCTTTTGTCTGTTCCGCACGGTAGCAAGTGTCGGGTCAGAATGTTGTTCTTGTACAACAAGTTGGCTACACATCAGATCTTGCGGCGATTCAATGATCACTGGGGTGACACCATCTGGAGCCTCAGCCATGGCTCGTGTTACAGCAGAAGCCGAAGTCTGAGTGGCGCCATCATCGGAGCAACTATCCTTGGCTCCTTGAATATTGCCTACTATCAAGTCAAATAGAGGCTCTGGCATGACAACTGCAAGTGTCGTACCAGTATAAAATGGAGATGCCACCTGGATACATGCCTCAGGGAACAATCTCACTGATCCATCAATAAGATTTGCATGGATCTGTCGACCTGTATACTGCTCAGGCCGAACTAAACTCTGCTTAACAGAGCAACCTGAGGAACCATTGTCTCTCAGGACCTTCACAGGAATGCCTCCCACAAACCCTGGCTGAACAAGGAAGGTACTGTCACCTGTGGGAGGGCCTGTGGAGGAAGCAGCTAGCCACTCATGAGGCTGCTGAATTGATGCGGCAAACATTGTGCCTTGAGAATTATAAGATGGAACATTGGCCATCTGTGGAGGGGGGTTCACTGTCACTGTGGGACTAGTGAACTGTGGGGAAGTACCCACACTGGTAGGGACGTGACCACCAGGCTGCTGCTGAGGAATGAAGGCTGCATTCGCTTCCTGCCTCTTTTGAGCTGGAGGTGAAAAAGTTTGTCCCGACGGTCGGTTGCGTGGCTGATACTGCTGCTGGTTAGGGTACTTGTTGTACCTCTTCCACTCAGATTTCTGAGTGTTTTGCCCCTGGTCCTTCCACTGCGGTTTTGGACCTTGGCCATTACTCTGAGAATGGCCTTGGTGCTGGGATTCAGTCTGAGACGGCTTCCCAGACTTGGCAGTATCTTTTCTGCTCCAGGTGTTTTGCTTACGAGCTTGATACCCGTATGCAGTAAAGAATGCGTCAGCCTTCTCTGCCATTTGGCTGGCATCTTTCACCTGGCAGATCTTAAGCTGTGCTATGAGCTCAGCAGGCCACGACCTCTCTAGCTGTGTACGCAGCATAAGGTCAATTATCCCTCGCGCGTGGAAGGAGTTTCATCTTTCTCCATCCACTCATTTAAGTAAGCTGTGAGACGATCAAGGAACTGAACAGCTGTCTCCTTGTCTTGGAGACGAGCTCGCATGAACTGAACTTTGGCGTCGTCTACTGTGAGACCATACGCCTTAATGAGTGCAGCTTTCATCATCTCATATGTGAGATTGTCTCCACGAATTCTGTGGAGAATATCGAGGGCAGGGCCCTCAAATAGGCTAAGAAACTGAAGCCGCTTAGCTGCCTCATCCAGTTGATATAAGTCTGCCATGTCCTCAAAACGAGCTATGTACGGCTCGATTCGCTCGCTTTCCTTGTATGAAGGAAGCTTGATGCGTGGGGTCGCCAGGACATGTGCAGGAAGAACGCTCGTGGAGCTTGGACCAACTGCACCAGACGTGTCTGAAGCCAAGGAATCTCGCTTGAGCTTCAGCACTTCAAGTTCATGTTCTCGTTCTTTGTCTCGTTGTTCACGCTCGTATTCGCGCTGTTCTCGCTCGTGTTCGCGCTGTTCTCGCTCTTTTTCTAACTCGAGCTCGCGTTGTTTCTGCTCGTGTTCGCGCTGTTCTCGCTCGTATTCGCGCTGAATCCTACGCTCTTCACGAGCATCTTTCTCACGTTCTTGCTCGTAATTGAACCGTGAGAGAACGTAACTCTGTATTATCTCTGGGTCTGTGAGACCCATATCTTTGGCTTCCTGTACAAATACAGCGGTAGCCATGGCGCTAATTTATTAAGCAAAACCGAAATTGAGTACTGACTGCTTAGCGACGAATACTAATAAACACAAGTAAAGAGTACAGACACAAGCTAGTGGTGACCAGTCTTATCCAGTTAACTGGCAAAGAATAAATAAAAAATGTAAATGACTGGGAAGACTCAATAATAAACACAATGGGTACGGCGACTTCCCAGAAGTGAATAAAATCGTCTGGCGTTACCAAAAATAAACTAGAGTTAAGTACTCTATGGATTGATAAAGCAAAATTCACTTGCTAAATTAAGGGTAAACACCAGTAAGCTTGTGCCTATAAACTTTAATGATAAATACCTAAATATGAATGAGTGAGCACTATCTCGTGAATAGCTTTAGAGCTAGGAGTTAATATCCTGGCGAGGTCGCCAATTGTCACGGGTTTTTTATAATATCACTGTGTTTTTGATATATAAATGGTTAAATGTTATTTAATTTGATAATATAATATTCAATAATATTGAAGAGCAGAGACAATGATTGTCTTGCTACATCAAGCAACGATTACTTTACGCTGGCTTAGCACGATTCTCTGAGAACGAGAATTCATAAACTTTCTCAACAGTACTCAGCAGAGACTAATTACTCACAATTGCTGAATTACTGTACTGTTAGCCTCTGGAGAAAGTTACATCACCCCTGACAATAAATAACTAATACTAATAATAATAACATCAGGTTCTTGCTGATGCATTAACTCCTGGCACAACGGATTTTAAGTTAATACAACAAGACTGGTCTAAGTACCAGTTATGAATAGTAAAACGTTTATGCAAGCTAGGAGTTATGTGGGAAATAAGCTTAATTCGGAGAAATGAAACACGAGTTTACTTTACATGAAGCTCAAGGAAAAGAACTGTTAAATTTATTAATTACAAAAAATAAATTTAACGTTACATTTCAAATCAAATTAAATGAGACGCACTCGCTCACTCACACAGAAGCTAAATACTTACGCCTAGGAAAAACACCTTAACTAAGCTCTTAAAACTACAAAATACACAAAAGAAATACCAGTCGATGAATACTATGTATCACCACTAAGGTGGGAGGACTGGATTAACTGTCTCAGTGGAGCCTGGGTGCTAGCGACCTCTCACACTTCTTGGAGCACAGCACCTTCCTCCGTCACAGCAAACACAAGACTGAATTCAAATACATTGAATGGGCAGGACGCAAGGCGTGGCTAACGGTTGAGGGAAGCAGAGGCAAACGATAAAGAAATAATTGTATCGCTCAGTAGCGCACTTAGTGACGTGCATTAAATCGGTCACTTTTTGAAAACGGTGACGAATTATTTGAAAAGTATACCCCGGAATGGAGAGAGAAACGGTTAACTGAGCGATACACAGTGAGTTTTCCACTAATAGTTCGTGGCTTCTCACAAAAAGGAAATGTCGCGAATTGATTCGTGACACTTTTCATCATATTTCAGCTCTCCGTTATTTTTCTTGAATCTTACTGTTATTCAACACACGTGTTTTCTTTAATTTTTTACCTCACCTCTCTTCTTTGTTTGTCCCCCTCTTGGTTTATTGTCTCTGTTCTTCATTCGTCTTTGTTCTCGCATTCTTCTCTTTGTTAATGCCTGTGTTCTCGTTTGTTGCTGTTTTCCCTTCCTCTCCTTTATCTGCTCCTCTCCTCTCCTGTTTCCTCTTCACCTCGTATATCACCTTCCCATCACTCTTTCGCTTCGTCTACTATTTATCACTGTCTTCACTCCCTTGCATCTTTAATCCCATCACACCAATGACGTGCTACTTATTCTAATCATGCTAGCACCATACAATTTCGTTCAACTTCGGACCTGTTTTATTACAAGTCCTAGTGAAGGCTACATATAACTCCTCAAGTTCAAAAAGTTACTCTTATGTAAACCCAATGGCCTAAAGGTATCAAGAAAAAGCTGAGTAAGTGCAGAAGTACAAAAACGAAGTACGACCATATCAGGCTTCGTTAGCTGTGTGTGAAAAGCCTTCAGGAGCCACAAGGAAGTATCGTATGGGGATTCGTTCTTGTACAGTATATGTGGTGAATGTTATGGCTGTAGTAATGTGTAAACAAGTCCTCACTTACGGCCTGCTCTGGGATACGGACACACCCAGGTCCCAGACCCCAGGTGGCACCTTCCCCTCACAGTCCTTCCCTGTTCTTTGGCGATTTAATGTTATAGGCTATTGCTGTGCAGGGTGTTTGGGCTATGGTATGAGCTATTGCTGTGCACGGTGTTTGGACTATGGTATGGGTTATTGTTGTGCAGGGTGTTTGGGCTATGGTATGGGTTATTGTTGTACAGGGTGTTTGGGCTATGGTATGGGTTATTGCTGTGCAGGGTGTTTGGGCTATGGTATGGGTTATTGTTGTACAGGGTGTTTGGGCTATGGTATGGGTTATTGTTGTACAGGGTGTTTGGGCTAGGGTATGGGTTATTGTCGTACAGGGTGTTTGGGCTATGGTATGGGCTATTGTTGTACAGGGTGTTTGAGCTATGGTTTGGGTTATTGTTGTACAGGGTGTTTGGGCTATGGTATGAGCTATTGTTGTGCTGCGTGTTTGGGCTATGATATGGGCTATTGTTGTGCTGGGTGTTTGGGCTATGGTATGGGCAACTGTTGTGCAGGGTGTTTGGGCTATGATATGGGAAATTGCTGTGCAGGGTGCTTGGGCTATGGTATGGGCTATTGTTGTGCTGAGTATTTGGGCTATGGTATGGGCTATTGTTGTGCAGGGTGTTTGGGCTATGGTATGGGCTATTGTTGTGCAGGGTGTTTGGGCTATGGTATGGGAAATTGTTGTGCAGAGTGTTTGGGCTAGGGTATGGGCTGCTGCTGTGCATGGTGTTTGGGTTAGGGTATGGGCTGTTGTTGTGCATGGTGTTTGGGTTAGGGTATGGGCTATTGTTATGCAGGGTGCTTGGGCCAGAGTATGGGCTATTGTTGTGCAGGGTGCTTGGGTTATGGTATGGGCTACTGTTTAGTCGAATCTTGTCAAGTCAGTTCAAGTTAGTCACGTTATGTCCAGTTAGGTCAAGTCCCACCCTCTGTCTTCTTTAGTGAGTATGAATAAGCTCTGTGAAATGTTCGAAACGATATTCAGAACTAAAGATTTCTCTAACGTCCCACACAAATAATCCATAATCCGGCACACAATATGCTCTAAATAAAAACACTTACGCTTCGTTGTTAACCTTCTTTGATTTGCCTAAAATCAGAATTAAATTTTGCAAAAAAACAAATTAATCTAAATTCAGTGTCCTTTTTGTTTGACAAATTAAAATGAATTAAGTGCCCTAATACTTATCATTTCTAACGACCTCATACTAATTTATTGAAAAGACACCGCGTGTCGGACTCCTTGTAGTAGCAGTAGTAGTAGCTGCAACCCCAGGCTCATCTGACCGTGAACCCAGTGGACTGTTTGCCAAAGCTGTCCCTGTTTTACTGTCTCCCATCCTCATGTCGGTGGATAAGGACGGGATTAAGCTGCATTTGTATAACTGAGCAGTGGCCTACCACCGCCTCGTCACATCGGAGCCACCACCCGAAAACATCCCCCACTAGCAACACAGCAAATAATCAAAGAACAAAATATCATGGAGAATCATCATACTTCACGTTCTGTACCCCCCACTCTTGATGAAGAATATCCTGCTGTATGTAATTATGAAAAAAAAAAAAAAATCGTCCGCCTTCATTAAGTGGAAATTTTTGTCCTTATGGAGCGTATCCCCTTGGGTCAGTGGCACAATGAGACAATACTTCAGCGGCTATACTCGTGCATCCCATCCATAGCACTTCGCCGTGATTAGCATTATATTCTGGGGTTTATCTCTTGTCAAAGAGTGATAATCGCTTCCTACAACTCGGGATCATACACTGAGAGAATATTAGCCCAAGTTAAAGTGCAACTGAGTAAAATAAGAAATCAGCCGGATAAATTAAAGAAAAAAAGAAAGAACAGCAGAAAAAAAGAAGAAAAAGCAAGAAAAAAAAAAAGAAACAGCAAAGGGATTGGTGGATCACTGTTTCCCTCACAAAGTCATCCATTTTTGTCAAGCATTACATCATACCACACCACACCACACCCCACCACACCACACCACACCACACGGCATCACACCACACGGCATCACACCACACCACACCACACCACACCACACCGCACCACACCACACCGCAAAACACCACACCACATCGCATCAGTCAGGAATAATGAGTATGATGATGTGAGTTGGGTGCAGGGCAGTGAAATGGCGGGGGACAAGACGACGTGGAGGCGATTTGTTTGTGGCCACTCCGAACGGGATTTTTAGGCGTCTGGCAATAGATAGATAGATAGATACATGACGCCAAAGGAATGAAATCACACACACACACATATACACACACACACACACACACACACACACACACACACACACCAGGCTCCCCACCCCCAACCAACAGCACACACACACACACACACACACACACACACACACACACACACACACCAGGCTCCCCACCCCCAACCAACAGCACACACACACACACACACACACACACACACACCAGGCTCCCTACCCCCAACCAACAGCACACACACACACACACACACACACACACACACACACACACACACACACACACACACACACACCTGGCTGCCCCACCACCACCACCACCAAACGAACACTAGGCTCCTCTCTCCCCCACCACACACACACACACACACACACACACTAAGCTCTCCCCCCCCCCTCCACACACACACTGGCCTGATGGCATTGTTGGCTGGGTGAAAGATTGGGAACTGAATGACGTCAGGGACGAATCCCAGACTTCATCTTTTTTTTTTTTTTCCCTAAACCCCAACATTTAATGGAAAGAAGAGGCGGGATGATGATGATGATGATATTGATGTCACATACGATACTGATTATGAAATTGATGATGATGATGATGTGGACTACGATACTGATGATGAAAATGATGATGATATGATGATGACTACGATATTGATAATGAAAATGATGATGATGATGATGATGATGACAATGCTGAATCCGTAACAGAGTGTCACAGAAGACAGCCTATGGAACCACTGAATCAATTTTTTTTAAGTTAATTTGCCAGATTATCGGTCATTTGCAACAAATTTCACACAGCTCAGTGGAAGAAAATGGCAATACTATGACTATACAGTACACATTCCCTCCCTAGCATTCTGTGACTACCATCATATTCTAGTGTTGATCTCTTGTTACAGCTGGAGATGAAGAGATGGCAATTGTAGGCCAAGTTAGAGTAAAAAATGGGTATAGCAGGAAATATCTCAGTTAAAATCGTCTGTTGTCAGCTTAAATAAAACTATCAAAATGCACTATCCGCAGCCATGGCGTTAAGGAGGCTGGCTGGCACTTCTTCCTTGCTTTAGTTTGTTCATGTATCTGCTACGCTAATATATTACTTCATGATATGTACGCAAGATGTGTGGATGTGAAATGGATCTTCCTTGCCAGTTTATTTATGTGTCTGCTAAGCTAATATATTTCTTTACGGGTGGGAGGTGCAAGGAAACACGGGTGAAACAGTGGTGAGCTTTATTCCCTCTGAAGAAGCCACAGGCAAAACTAGTAGGGAATAAAGCTCACGTCTATTTCGCCCGTGTTTCTTTCCACCTCCTTCCCACACTTGTTATAATGTCTCTTTATTTCTTTATGTCATGTATGCAAGAAATGTTGATATGAAATGGATATAGATAACATGCAGGAGTACATTAAGCTGTAACACGGAATATAAATCGCTAAGAAAGAGATGCCACAATGCTTCATACCCAGCCAGAACACAACCCCAACCAATCCACACTAAACTCCCACTCTTTCAGAAATAAGGACCTGGATTGTACATTCGGGGGTGTTACAAGCCTCCTAACCCAACCAGAATATGACCCTAACCAATGCACACCAAACTCTCACCTTTCCTGAAACAGGGGCCTGAAATGTAGAATCAGTGTGTTACAAAGCCCCCTAATCCAACCGGAATACAAATCTTGCCAATCCTGTTCGAACCTGTTTGATTTTGCTCCTGTAACTTTAAATTAGTGTTAGCTACGTATTAATTGCCTATTTCATTCCCTTTTTCTGTCACTGCTATTTGTTTTAGACCCTACTCCTGGCTTTTGAGCCCATGACGTGGTGTTTGCTGCTCCCTTCGACTAAAATTTCCACTGCACACTTTACCTTGATCTTCAGGCATGCATGTAGACCTCTAGCTCCACCTCGCCATAACAATATACAGAGCGTGGAACCACTCTGTAAGTACGAATGGCGCAGGTTCAAAATGGCGCCCTGTTCTATAGGGAATAGTAGCCTTTGCGCGAAAGCGGTCGCAAAGACCAGTTCTAAGCTTATGAACTAAAAGACATTCGCTGTTCAAGTGCAAAACTACTTGTAAAGTCTTGCTAACCTTCGTAGATGTCGCAAAATCGAACCGCAAAAATATCGATTTTGTTCTATCTTTCTTCATCAGTCATAACTACGAAACAAAAAGGCGTACGCGAGCGTGCTATATACCAAAACGCTTCTTGTCAAATGCAGATGTTTCTTTTCATATTTAGAAAAGCATTCAGGCAACGGTTCGCGAGTTACGGCCTGAAAACAGCATCGCGGTCATCCGTAAATACGCCATTTTGAGCAGTATTGGTTAGCTACAGCTTGTCTACAGTTTAAGAACGTACCGTACCAAAACACTTCTTTTCACCCTTGTTTTAGTCTTCCAGTATGCTATGCATGTGTCAGTCCAAATCTAACACTTGCTTTAAGCATAATTATACTTCCACAAAGAGATCATAAACTAGAAAACAAAAATTTTCTTTTAAAATGATCGTTAAGAAGTAGGAATGGCAAAAATGCACAGATAAGATGAAAAAAGCACAGAAACAAAAGTGTATTCAGGATGGGAAGAGATTTGGAGACCTATACCCATTACTACATTCCACACTACAGCCACATACTTGTAGCTGGTGGAATGTAGTAATGGTATAGGTCCCCAAATCTCCTACCATCCTGAATGCTCTCTTGTTTTTTTTTTTTTTTTTTTTTTTTTTCCCTGAGCACTTTTGCCGTTCCTACTTCCTAACAATCATTTTAGAAGAAAATTTTTGTTTTATAAATATTTAATCTATTGCGTCAGAGTTACATTTTTTATATTCCGTAACGTTTTCTATATTCTGTAACGTTTTGTATATTCTGTACCTTTTTTTATTCTGAAACTTTTATATTCTGTAACGTTTTTTATATTATGTAACGTTTTCATATTCTGTAACTTTTTTATATTCTGTAATGTTTTTATATTCCGTAACGTTCTTATATTCTGTAAAGTTTTTTATAATCTGTAATGTTTTTTATATTCTGTAAAGTTTTTTACATTCTGTAACCTTTTCTATATTCCGTAACGTTCTTTATATTCCGTAACGTTTTATAGATTCTGTAACGTTTTTATATTCTGTTAGGTTTTTTTATATCCTGTAACTTTTTTATATTCTGTATCGTTTTTTATATTCTGTAACTTTTTTTTTATATTCTGCATCGTTTTTTATATTGTGAAACGCTTTATATTCTGTAACGTTTCGGGCAACACAAACCCAGAACCCATCCTTCCCACCCAACATTTTCATTTGTAACAATGGACCATCAGGGTAACAATATCTTCTCTTACTCTGTTAATAACTATTACAAATATTAATGAATCAGTAAAAAACTTCAATTATAAGTTTTGGAGTCTTTTCAGCTCGGGAAACAACCGTATACACGTCAACAGATAACAAAGCCTTTTCAATTCAATGATATTGCAAAGAACAATGTATCCTGTTACGGAGAGAAAACTGCAGTTGCAAGTTTCCGATCTTCAACTGCGGAAAATTAACTTGCGCTTCGACAAAATAATTCAACCTATTCAGTTACATGATACTGCAAAAGAATATTTCGTTCTGAGGCCAAGAGAAAAATCCAATAACAAGTTCTAGAGACTTCAATGGCAAGGAGAGCTGGCTGCACATACGTCAAGTAAAAACAGTCCTTCAAAGTTTATCCGAAGGCCAAGATTTTGAGTCATCGCGATTCCTCAAACCGCAAGAAGTGCAACTGAGATGTGAGAAGTTATAATTAAAGTTGTGGCGGTAATAAGGAGTCCCAGGAGTGGTGAGCGGCTGGTCTGGGCACATACTAGGACACACTCAGCAGGACACACACACACACACACACACACACACACACACACACACACACACACACACACAAGCTACAGATGGCAGAACAAAGATATGGTAGGAGCGGGGTAGTGGAACGGTGTGAGAACATATGGTAAGAATGGGATTAAATATAATACACCTGTACGTCAATGAGTTGCAAAGGTTAATTAAGCTCAGGGGAGATTTTTCTTACTGATGTGGTAAAAACAGAATCGATTTCCTCTGATGTACAAAAAAATCTTCATACCCTTTACTTCCTACCCTGCCCCTCCTCAGTAACGATTCCATCTTTACCTCGTGAATGCCTAACCAAACACTTTTATACCTCTGTGTCTGTCTGCTATATGTCAGCCTTTGATTCATCTTTCCTTCACTTCTCCCAAACTCCCACTCTCCTTACCCCATCAGTATCCATCTTCTTTACCTCTCTTCCCTTTTTCCTTCCTCTTCCCTCGGTTCCTAACCCTAGCTCTTCTCCCCCCATACCTTCTCTTCCTTTTTTAACTCCCCTCTCCTGTCTCTTTTCTCCCTCCTTTCTCTCTCCACCTTCTTTGACCTCATCACATTTCCCTTTCTTCCCTCCTTCATCTTACCCTCTGTATCCTCCTCTCACCATACTCATCACCTCCCGTCTTCTTCCATCTTTCACTTTTCAGTCTTCTTCCCTTCTCCTTTCCGTCTCTCCAACCTTGGCTTCTTCTCTATGCCTTCCCTTTCTCCTTCCTTCCTTACCCCTTACTCTCTCTCCTCCCCCTTCTTCCCCTTTCTTCCTTCCTCTTTCCTTTTCTCCTTCCTTCCCCCTCCCCTTCTCTCTCTTCTTACCTTATCCCTTACCACTCTACGCCCCCTCTACTTCCTCTTTTTTCCTTCCCCTTTCCTTTTCTCCTGCTCCTCCCCCTCCTCCTCTCTTCTCCTACTTCCCTCATTCCACTTACCCTCTACCCTCCATCTCTCACCGTCTCATGCATGGCGTGAGAGATCTCTTAATGAGGCGTGTGTCCCTCTCATTTAATCAAACGCTCTTCCTCATCTCCTTAACGAGCATCGTATCCTTCTTGAAGTTTTTCCTTCTCCTCCTCCTCCTCCTCCATATTTTCCTCCTCCTCCTCCTCCTCCCTTTTGCTCCTCCTCCTCCTCCTCCTGTTCTTCTTACACTCTTCTTCCTATTACTCATCTTCATTCTGCTCTCTTCTTACTTTTCTTACTACTACTACAACTACTCATCTTTTTTGCCGTCCTATTATTTCACCTCCAAGTCTTTCCTCCCTCTTCTCTATTTTATTTTATTTATTTTTTCCTCTTCTCTTCGTCCTCTTTCTCTTCTTCTTCCTGTTTGTTTTCTTTCTCTACGTTTTCCATTTTCCTAATTTTTGTCCTCCTGCTTCTAATCATCCTTTCCTCAGAAAGAGAGAGAGAGAGAGAGAGAGAGAGAGAGTTTGTGTGTTCTTGCTGCTTGCCGGAATCGAAAGATCCGGCAAGCATGTTGGTCAGTTCCTTATGTATATCTGTCTGTCTGTCTCTTCTCTAAAGGTCACAGTTTGGCGTCAATCGTTCTGAAAAAAAAAAAAAAAAATCTGAAGATAGATATCCATAAACCCTAAAAGTCTATTGTTTTTTTATCTAAATCGGTCAAAGGCCCTGGGCTGGGTGGGAGGTGAACCCCCTCAATGGCCGTGGGTACGGAAAGTGTCGGAACCCAGTGGCCGGCCCAGGCACCATTTTTTTCAGATTTCGAAAACCGAATTTTTCTTCTTTCTAAACTGAAGAGAAACGTTTGGCGCACCTTGCATTGCAATTCTAAGATTCCTAAAGCCATCCTGTGCTTCGCAATGAAGCAAAATGACTGCCAACACGCCGGTGAAAACTAAGAAAAATTGTACCAATCCTGCAACCGCTTTACTGCCCACACGCCAGTGAAAACTAAGCAGATACAATCGGATCCATCCTGACAGTTTCATTGCTTGCTGGAATTGAAAGACTCGGCAAGCACGTTGATCGGTTCCGTATGTATGTTTGTCTGTCTGTCTGTTTGTCTGTCTGCTCTCTTCAGATCACAAGTTTGCGCCAACTGTTCTGAAAAAAATTCAGAAGGTAGATATCCATAAACCCTGGAAGCCTATTGCTTCTCATCAAAATCGGTCAAAGGCCCTGGGCTGGGTTGGGGGTTGGAACCCCTAAATGGCCGAGGGTCCGGAAATCCCCGGGACCCAGTGGCTGGCCCAGGCACCATTTTTTCATATTTTGAAAACCGATTTTTATCCCTTACTAAATTGAAGAGAAACGTCTGGCGCACCTTGCAATGCAATTTTTAGCTTCCTAAACCCATCCTGTGCTTCGCAATGAGGAGCAAAAATATTCACCGAATGACTGCCGACATGCCAGTGAAAAGTAAGCAGACACAATCGGATCCATCCGGCAAGCACACTATCGCCCACACGCCGGTGAAAACTAACCAGACACAGTCAGATTCATTTTTTTTTTTTTTTTTTTTATGTGTCCGACTCTGGGCATAGGCTTCACAGCCTGCTATCAAGGCCCAGCAGTCCTCCTACATACCATACACCTCTACATGTCACCACTTCGGCGCTAACACCCACCGTCCATATTGAATACATGCTAGGGCTGTCTCATACAGGACTGGTGTATTGGTATTAGCGGGGGTATTTTTACGACATGTCGGCGGGTCTTCTGGTAGATCAGTAAAGCCTGATTTAATGAAATTCAAATCCTTAAACTGTTCCCTGCCCCAGCCGGGATTCGAACCTGGGTCCGGTGGGACTTCAGGCCACCTCTCTACCGATTGAGCCACCGCCTCCCCACAAGGTGCTCTGCCTTTGGTGGTTTCATGCTGTTTGTGGATCAACCCAGTGTGTCTGGCCGAGCAATCTCATCAACCACAGGCAAGCAGTCGCCTCGTCAGGGCCATCCCATGTAATGAATCGATGTTCCCTTGTGGCTGACAGTGCTTTGCCACAGTGAGGTGCGTGGAAAAGTGTCGAAGTTTAGTTCTTGAGTGGATGCCGCAATTTTCATCTCTCCACCCAGTTATCAAAGGGCTCCCCATCACCCAGTAACTCTCTGTTAAGAATACACGTTCATTAGACGGAAGGAGGAGGACAAGGAGGAGAGGAAGAAGAAGGGACACTTTACGATTCTGGCTGGGCACGATGCTCATTTGTTTTGCCGACATTAGAAAATTAAGACGGTCCCCAAGAGACCTTCCCACCATCACTCCTCCCCTTAGCCCCATAACCCCCCCAACACCGCCTCTTACCCCATCTTTTCTTCCTATAATTTCCTTCAACTTTCGAGAGCACCTTAGTTCTAAAGGTTACATCCAACATCTCCAATGGGAAAAGCCTACCCTCCCCTCTTCCATGCAACTCGTTCCTCCCACTCTCCCTCGCCTCCTCTCGCTCCTCTTTCTGTTCCCCTGCCCTCCCCTCTACAGCCTCATCCTCCTCTTTGTATTCCTCCCTTCCATATTTCCTATTTTAATAAGAGAGATTGCTTACTTATCGTCTGTCTAGCGGGCCAATAATGTAATCACCTGCATCTGTATGTCAGTTCCAAAATATCTCAAAATCAAGTGGGCAAATTTTAGCAGAAATTTGTGGGCAATATCCCAGGATATATGACTTGGTTTTTAATAATTTTAGCGAAGCTGCGATGATATGCCTTTGATTACCAGGTGATCTTCCAAGAAAATATACCCGCTACCTTTTTTTTGTTTGCCATTATTCACCATTTTCTATCGTGCCCTCAACGAAAAGAACGGCCATTTAATGAGTAAGTATTAGAAATTATTCAAAGGCCTGTTTTACTCAATGACCTCTGCCAACATAATACTCCTGACTTAAGGGTTCTGAATGCTAACGTGATAGTTAAGTTAGTAGGAGTAAACAGCGAAATCCCAAGACTTTCAATTCTGGCGAAGCTACGATGATATGCTTCAGACTGCCAGAGGATTACTGATTTAGTTTTTTGGTGATGGCGAGCGACACACATTCATGGGCGAATTCTTTGGCTTTATTACTAGTTGTTGTTATTCCTTTTCTTTAGTTTTTCCTCTTCCTATTCTTTTCTTGTACTGTGCCCACACCTTCTTCGCCCTTCTTTCATCTCCTCCTCCACCACACCAACCCGTCCTTCACCTTTCACTCCTTCCCATATTCTCCCACTACCTTCTATCACACTTTAACTATTTACTTTTTTTTGTGTGTAACAATGTTTACAGCTAAGGTATCAAATGCCTCTACTATTCCCCCACCTCCGTTTTTTTTTTTTTTTCACAATTCCTCACACCTTCACAGTGTTTACAATATATATATATGTATATATATATATATATATATATATATATATATATATATATATATATATATATATATATATATATATATATATTTCTATCAGGATATATAACCTACAGATAAAATATTTACCTACCTCATACATTTTCCGTACTGTTATTTCTAACTCCCCTTTATACTACCGTGTTATATCATTTCCTACCTCTTTTTTTTTCTTTTCAACTGAGAGGATTTTTACGTAGAAAATATTTGTTATTTCCCGTCAGTGTTGCCCACTTATCTCTGCAAAGTCTACATAGATTTTATCTATCTATCTATCTGTTATCTATATCTATATCTATGTGTGTGTGTGTGTGTGTGTGTGTGTGTGTGTGTGTGTGTGTGTGTGTGTGTGTGTGTGTATTTCTCCTACATGTACTTTCAACACCTTATAATATTCACTTCAGTTACATACCATTTCCGGTTCACATATCCAGCTCATCTGTATAATGTCAACTTAGATTGTATTGATATTTTCTTCTACTAGTTTTATACTTAAAATTCCCTTGCATAATATCTACTCAGAGTATATTAATATTCTTCCTACTGGTATCAATACTTTCCAGCATTTGCAACTTGCGCTTTTACTGCTTCCTTAAAATTAATAGTTTTTCCTACCACTGTTATGAACTTCATATTCTTCCCTTAACTAACACATTATTTTTCTACAATTATACACAACTATCAACAATGACATTCAGATAAATTACACGTTTACCACTATTTCCAACTCACGCTAACAATATTTACTTAGGTTATATTTATTTTTCCTCCACTCTATTTCCAGCTCACGGCTATATTTGCACTACATAATATAGCCTGTCAGTGTTTCTAGCTCACCTCAATAATAGCTGCTTGGATCATTTTCTACTATAATGCATTCAGTTTAACATGGCTCAGATTTTCGTCCTTTTCCAGTTTATTTCACGTAGCTTAGTGACAGAAAAATACAACACTACAGCTCTCACCCTTTCCATAGCACTTCTTTGTGACTAGCATCTTGTTCTATTGTGTTTCTCTCATTACAATTCAGCATTCCAGATTAAGAGACGGTAATTCTGAGCCAAGATAAAATAAATCGAGTATAGCAAACATTTCTCTCTCCGATCACTTTTCTCAACTCAACTCATCTGAAGTGCCTCCATTTTTCCCTCCATTTTTCCCATTAACTCGGTCCCAATTTCCCTCGCCTACTTTTCCCAGCTTCATTTTTCCCACCTATTATTTCCCCAGACATTAGGCAGCTCAAGAAACGTCTGATCCCGTCCCTGGCAGCTAAGACGGAGATTAAGACCCTCGATTCTTGCCGGAGAGGGAAGGGAATTGAAGGAATGAGGAATGAGAGGGAAGTGTGAGGAATGTTGGGAGGAAAGAGAACAGACACGGGAAAAAGTGAGATGGAAGAAGAATGTAGAGGGGAGGGGGAGAGAGAGGGAGGAAGGTAGGAAGAGGCGAGAGGAAAAGAATAATAATAGAGAGGGAAGAGGAAAGGAGAGAAGAGGAAGTGAGATGAAAAATGGAAAGAAGTGGGAAGGAAAATGGAAAGGGGAGTTAGGAAAGACTGAAAAAAGAGAGACAGGAAAAAGAAAGAAGTGAGCAGGATGATGGTAGGGAGGAGGGAAAAGAAGAGAGGAAGATGTGAAGAGTAAGAAGGAAGAGAAGAAGGGACAAAAAGTGATAGGGAAGAGGGAAAGAGCTGAAAGGGAAGGGAAAAACTAGAGGAAAGAGAAGAAAAAGTGGGTGGGAAAGGAAAAAATTGTTTGGCAGGGAGAGAAGGAAATGATAGCAGATAAGACAATAGCAATGAGATGAAAAGTAATGACAGAAATGGAGATGAGAGAGAAATGTTGAGCCTTTGTGGAAAGAAAATGAAAGAAAAAGCAAACAAAACAAAAGAAAAAGAAACGTGATGAGAGTAAAGGAAGTGTCAGAAAATGTGAGGGTGAGGGGATAACTTGTGTAAGGATGAAGAAGTGGAAAAGTGACAAGCAAGAAAGTAAAGAGAGGAAAACTGACAGACGAGATGGAAAGAATTAAGGGTATAAAGAAATTGCCCAAGGGGATGAAAATGCCCGGGAAATGGTGAAAAAAGGGAGGAAAGGAAAAGTGACAAGCAAGAGGGGTGAGGAGAAGGGAGATGAGGACCATTTTGGTGTTAGAGGAAAAGGGAGACCACGAAGAACTGAAAAAAAGGAGGGAAAAGAAGATGAAAAGGAAAACAAGTAACAGCAGGGGAAAAAGGGGAGCGGGAGACAAGGGGGGATAAAGTGATAGTAGAGAAGAATGACTGAAAATCTGATAACAGATATCGTTCGAATCGTTATAGTAGAGTTGCCTATACTCTTTGTACTTTAACTGTGTGTGTGTGTGTGTGTGTGTGTGTGTGTGTGTGTGTGTGTGTGTGTGTGTGTGTGTGTGTGTGTGTGTGTGTGTGTGTGCTTTACTTACTCCTCCGCAGAGCTCCTTATTTAAGGTAGTAGTAAAGACTAGTTAACTCGACTGGTTAATAATTTTCTCCAAAGCTCAATAAAATCGTCTGGAGATAGCACGTGGGAGGCAACTGTGAAACTGATTTTTTATTTATTTTATTTATTTATCTATTTATTTATTTTTACCTGAGGAGGACCCTTGACCCAACTCAGCTCAGTTAATGATCAAGTGCAGTCAAACTGGAGAGTTAATTTGTCACCTAATCAAGGAAACTTACTCCTGCCTCATAACTAAGGTCCATCGAAGTTCATGCAAAAGCAATTTCGACTTCAAGGTGAGTGGCCCAGTACCGTCACATGAAAACAGACTCTAAAAATGGAGTTAAGAGGCAATGGGAAGCGAGTCGGTCCGGGAGAAAAATTACGTAAAAATAACTCTGCAGTTACTCTCAGCGCCTAACCTGTACATCACTGAGCATAATACCTTTGCAACTGCTCAATATTCTGCAACTGAGCTATGCATCCAACCCCTTCAAGTATGGTGACGTCTTTTGTATTTTATTTTTACACCCACCATTCACTCACTCGATGTAGTACAGGTGACTCTACAGTGAGTGATAAGCTAAATGGTTTCCTGTAAAACAGGAAACCATTTCTGCGTTCGGTGGTAACCATATAAGAAAACGAATACCCGGTGGTCTAGTGGGTTAAGGCGCTCCAGTTCGATGTGGCCTGATGGTGTTTAAATCTGAGAAATGTCCAGTTTACTGCTCACATAATGCTGCTCACGGTCGAGTAACTGTGCACTATCTCCTTAAATGTCTGAACTGAGTAGCCTAACCCCAGCGCCTACCCTGTTGACAACTTAATAAGGGACTGGAAGAAGAATGGCTGGATCAATGCTAACCATCCACCCATCCATCATCCAATCCTACATTACCCCATGAGAAGCGCAGGAGCCCGGGGTTAGGCAGTTGGTCCTGACATTTAAGATGAGAGTGACCAGCCTCACACCTCCCTGAGTGGCATTACATGAGCAATCAACCCCAACCACCCCTTGGATATAAACTTTCACCGGCTCAATCCAACTGGAGCGCAATAATTAGCCACTAAACCACCAGGCGCCAAAATTTGGTTATATGGTTACCACCCAGCGTAGTAAATGGTTTCCTGGTGTACAGGAAACCATTTGGCATGTCACTCAGGGTAGAGTCACTCACAGGCAGAAGGAAGAGGAAAGAATGAATGAAAGAAACAAGAGGGAGCGTAAAGTCACCCGAAGGCAGAAGGACAAGGAAAGAATGAAGGAAAGACAGAAGAGGATGGAAGGAAAGAAGGATGGAGGAGGGGAAAGGGCAGACACCCGACAACAGCACTTCATCGAGTGGGTGGATGGTGAGCGCCCCCACCTACTAAGCACAATTTTACTTACCTTAGCAAGGCTCTCTTGTACTAAACGGGTACAGATATATAAAGTCTTCATTTGTCCTTTCACTAAAAAAAAAAAAAAAAAAAAAAAAAAAAAGCAAATTGTTTGTTGATAGCGGGAATAAAAAAAAAAAAAAAAAATCAGGAATTTAACCTCCTATATATTACTGAATGTTATCTATGCAACAGTTAAGTCTTATATCTCTGGAACCGCTTTGATTCTCTCTTGCAACAAGGCTCGGACACTCAAGCGATTTCCTTAACTTATTCATATGTAAGCAGCTCAACGCAACTGCAGCGATATTATGTACAGTTATTTTACCGGAGACGGTAGGAGATTGAAGAGATATTAGTTCCGATTACTTACCATCAACGAGTACTATTTCTCTATGCTATTCTTGTTATCACTTATATTTAGTACTGGGAAGGCTTGTCAGTATTAACATAATTGGGCTTTTGTACTAAGCATATGCAAATGATTTATGAGTAATAGTGGACTTATGGAATTTATAACATCAGGGCTTATAATATTAGTCAGACTGACGATGCTTATTAACTCTTAGGCTCATGTAATTCTTTTTCTGGTGGATAAAAACGTCTGGCGTCAGCTGGAATAGGAGAGTCAATGTTGACAATGAAGAGGATGATCGTTTGGATGGCGTTAACAATGACGATGATGACGATAAACCACACCATAAAGCACCACCACACTTGAGAAGACATCAGACCATACCACACCACATCAGACACAACACCACACCGTCAAACCACAACACCACACTCTCTAGCACAGAACTACATCACACTACATCACATCACACACTATCCCAACACGCAACATCACAGCTTCAAAATACAACACCACACTTAGCACAGAACTACATCACACCATTTCACCATACCACACCACATCATACCTCATTATACACCACCACATCCAGCTTATAACCCCCACCCCCCACTACCACCACCACTCACTGCTACCACCAAAATTCCACCACACAAACTCACACTTTTAATTGAAAAGTATAGAACTACTGAGCTTGGCATTCATTTTGTTGTCATTCCAAAAACTCAAGTAAATTACTCGGGCCAGTATGAAGTTTCGAGGAATGTTGGAGAAGACCAAAGGGGGACCAGATTGGGCCAGACAACCTGACTGGAGTAATTAAGATAAATGCATTACTTTTGCCAAAACACTGAGGTATTTTATTTTATTTGAATTACGATAAGGTTCCGGAAAATACTATCGATTTGCATTTTAGTCGATCGGATTTGAAACTCTTACGTACTATTCTGAAAAGTGTGCTGGGGTCCGGGGATCGTATCAGAATGCACCGCTCACAGTCTCGGTATTTCTCGTGATGATGTGGATCGATATTTATGTCCGCAACCGTACATAACACTAGAGGGCGAGTGGGTAGAAATACGTAGCTGGAGTGACAGACTAGCGAAATTTCAGTCCCCAAGAGGTAAAGGAAATTGGAGGTTATCTGAAAAGCTAATGGCATAAAAGGACAATGGCTGTGCACATTCTCTTGAAATACAAAAATATTCTATAATTACCTATCACCAAAATATATCTACTTTAACTCAGTAATTTCCTAGTCTACCCTCAGGCCTATTCACCTCGTAGGGGATAATATGGGATTGTCTTCTTATTTTGTATATTTTTGTTGAGGGGGGACATGTAGGACGGTGCTCTCTCTCTCTCTCTCTCTCTCTCTCTCTCTCTCTCTCTCTCTCTCTATCATACATCCTTTTAATACGTCTTCTTTTCTTCCTTCCCTCACTCATTCACTACTCGTTTTTCCTGCCTCCCTCCCATTCAGCTTCCCTCCCTCACTCACTTCTATTTCCGAACCACACTGCTCCATTTACCTCTTTCTCTCGTTCATCACCATCTCTCTCTTAGTCACCTACTCATTGTTTTTCTCAAACACTCTCCCTCTACTATAATCTCTTCTTCACCCTCACCCCTCTCACTCCTTCTTCACCACTCTCTCCCTTCCTTCCTGACTCTTCCCCCACCCTCCCTCTCTCACATCTTAATCACTCACTCACTTACTCTGACATTTATTAATCTTTCTCGCTCACTCATTCACTCGCTTCCTTACCCACTCCACTCATTCACACACACTGTTACAATACTTAATCACTCAATCCACTGTTCATTCTCTTACATTTATTCTACGCTCTCATGCTCTCTCAACTCTCATTTCCCTCCCCCCTTCCACCCTCTCTCTCCTCTCCCCCTGCCTCATTCCTTCTAATATTTCATAATCACCTTCTCTTTCTCTCCTAATGACCGGGAACTAAGCGTCTTTCCCTGACTTCCCATTATTCTGAAACGTAATAGCTTTGGGCCCAGACGACAAGCCCATTTATATATAGCACAATTTTTTTTTTTTACCGCTTTTAATGGGCTATGGGCCTCATTATTTTTAGTCGAGGTTTGTTATAATGATCTATAGATCTTATTATATTTGCTTATGATTTTTCATTCTTTATTCTCTCTGAGCATTATTAAATTCTCTCTCTCTCTGTATATATATATATATATATATATATATATATATATATATATATATATATATATATATATATATATATAATCAGAGTGTTAAGACTAAGGCCCCATTACTCACTCTCAGCTTTTTAATCGCCTGACATTAGCTAGAATAGAATAGCAGACTTCTACTGATACTGAGGGCCTTTGTGTGCTGTACATACATGAACGTATAATGTATGTATTTACTGTCTCTACACATCAGTAATAGATAAAAGTTTACAGTACCTCCGTATTTATTTATGTATGTACTTTTAATTATATGCGAGCGCACACACGAGTTGTCTCCGAACTTGTCGTACTAACCTCAGGGGCTGATTTGTGGTAATAAATGCTATATCAACATGAGTCCGATTATCAAAGGTTACGGATCTACAGTTACTGATAATTGCTGGGAGAAATGGTCTCCCTCATAATTCACTTATTAAGTCATCGATAACTGTACCTGCATAATGGGGTGAGAAGTGGACTCATGTACGGAGAAAAGAGACATGAGAGAGTAAAGAAAAGATGAAGAGAGGGAGAAAGGGGAGTGAAGAAGAAGGAGGAGAGAGGGAGGAGGAGGAGGAGAGAGGGAGAAGGAAGGAAGAGGAAGAGTGAAGATGGAGGAAGGGAGAAAAGCAAGACCCGTGCATCGCTTGGTGAAAGCAACCGTAAGCCTGAGTGGAGTAGGGGGCGGCTGACAGACAAGACTGGAGACACAGCAGCAGGACAAATACAAGCAAGACTGCTGACACAAAACACGGCAGGAAATACAGACAGAGGAGAGGACAGCTGAGACAATGAACAGGATAAAGCAGTAGTGATAATAAACGATGAACAGGACGAAGGACACATTACACGAGCTGGATAATACACTAAAGATAAATGACAGAACACAGCAGGGAAGGCTAGCAGAGGATGGCATGTGGGAGACGAAGAACAGAGTAAAGCGGCAGAATGATTATATATATATATATATATATATATATATATATATATATATATATATATATATATATACAGAGAGAGAGAGAGAGAGAGAGAGAGAGAGAGAGAGAGAGGACAGCCAACTTGCAAGGCTCTAGACACTACAGCCGGGTAATACGAACAAGGCAGATGACAAGGAGCTCAGAAAGGAACACGGGCAGAGCAGATCACAGGTGTTAAATCACGAAGAGAATAAATAGGCTAATGCTCTGGGATTATCAATACTCCAGCTGTCAGGCAAAGAAAATAGGACAATAAACAGGAAACTGAAACGAGGGAGAGAAGAGTTGACTGATGATGAAGAGGACAGAGCAGAAGAAATATATTACGGAGGCAATTAACTGGAATATAATTTACGAACGACAAAGTATATGACTGAAAAAAGATAAGTGATTAATTAGAAGATATGGGTACAAGATTAAAAATGGTAAGTACACGCAGAGGTGAGGAGCAAGTCTGATTTAAAACGAACAAAAATGTTTAAACTGACCTTGCAAATTCAAGCCTTGACATAGCCCTGTGACACTGACTTTGACCTACTGTCCTAAAATACGATAGGTTTACTCCCTGGCTAATCCTCAATCCTTCCAACAGTTCTGTTATAATCAGATCAACGTTATTTGGGTTACTTTCTCTCTCTCTCTCTCTCTCTCTCTCTCTCTCTCTCTCTCTCTCTCTCTCACACACACACACACACACACACACACAAACACTTGCGACCGTAGGCTGGGCTAAAGCATGGATTTGTCCATGTATGTTAATATATATGTATAAGTATGTATGTACAGTATGTAACCTCAATGTACACAGACGCTTTGTCCTTACTTAGGTATAATGTAAAGGTTGTATGTCATGGACACTTTGACTGGAATTATTATTATTTGTATGAAGACTTTTCATGTACGCCATGGAGGTTGTGTCTAGGAGCTCGATTTGATCGTCTGTCTGTCTCTGTATTTGTCTGTCTTCCTGTCTGTCTGTGTCGCCAACCGTATGGGAAAATCAGTCTCATGGAACTTCACCAAATGTTCCATTAATACTTAGGATAGATGAAAGGAATCTTTAAATTTGGACGAAAAAAAAAAAAATCAAAATTCACCATCAAGGCCAAAAAATATATAAAATAAAACATGAATAAGGAGATGGTGCTGCCTTGACGGAGGTATGTGCCCTCAGTGCTCTTGATCATGTAGCTAATAACACTAAAGATGGAAGACAGTCACCTACCTCTACTGGACTGAAACAATTCGTGCTTCCTTCACTTCCCCTTCCACCGTTCTCACTCTGTCTCTCTCTCTCTCTCTCTCTCTCTCTCTCTCTCTCTCTCTCTCTCTCTCCTCCTCCTACAGCATCACATGCTCGGCTTATCCTTCACTCGACCCCAATTAACCTCTTCACCTCTCTCCCTACACTCCTCTGTCCCTCTTCCCTCTCCTCTCGTCTCTCCCTCCCCTCCCCCTCTCCTTGTATTTCTCTCCCTTCCCCTCCTCCTACTCTTTTTCCACCCATCGCACCTTTGTTCTTCCACGCCTCCTTCCCCTTTATCTCCTCACTACCACACCCTCTTCCTCTCTATCTCCCCTCCTCCCTTTTGACCATGAACCATCGACAAACCATTAGCGCGAAAATAATAAAGAAATAAATGGTGTCTTCGTGAAGATAATTGAAAAAAAGGTTCATTTATAAACACTTGTTTTTCATATCCCGGGTTAAAAAAAAAAAAAAAAAAAAGAGGCATCAATAAAACTAAGCACAGAAAAAAATTGCGTCCTTGTCATTACACACACACACACACACACACACACACACACACGAAAAAAATCATGCCCTTCATTACGATAGCGTTGTCTAAAATAATACTCATGTCAAAGACTAATTCATGCAGTGATAGACGCCGTTTTTCCTTTAACGCTCTCTCTCTCTCTCTCTCTCTCTCTCTCTCTCTCTCTCTCTCTCTCTCTCTCTCTCTCTCTTCAGTATCGTTGATGCTATCATTTTCATTATCACTGTTGTCTTTATCATCACCAGCACCCTCACCATAAATTTCAAACACTATCATCGTCATCGTCACAACTAACTACGCTGAGTGGTAACCATACAGCGAAAATGGTCGCCTGGTGATCTAGTGGGTTCAGGCAGTCCAATCTGATGCGGCTCGAAAGGGTTTAAATCCAAGGGTTCGTTCGGGTTTCTTGCTCACATAATGGCACTCGTTGGAAAACAGGATCTCTCTCTCTCTCTCTCTCTCTCTCTCTCTCTCTCTCTCTCTCTCTCTCTCTCTCTCTCTCTCAAAGATCTGGGTAAGTCACTTTGCCCAGGCTCCCGTGTTTCTAGTGGGGCAAGAATTAGTAATAGATAATACATAAAACTGATGTTGATAGTAATAATAATGGTGGTGGTGATGGTGGTGGTGATAACGATGATGAAATATATAATCAATAAATTACCGCCATCGTAATGAAAACGTCAACAAACCAACCCAGCAAAAACATACCATTCCATGACTAACTAGAAAGCAATTAGAGAGGGCATACCTCCGCCAACGCCTAAAAAATTAACGAATTTTATGTCATTCTTCTTTCCTATGAGATGAATACTTTTACCGTCTTACACAGCCAATTAATTCTACGGTCTTCATCTGCCCTGCTAAGGGACGTCACAGAGCGCATACCTCCGTGACCACCAATAAAACTTACTATTTCCGGCATCCAGAACCAGACCCAACTCAAAATCTAAACGACTCTTCCTGACCCACTGCACACCTATCCAAAAGAGTTCATCAAAATCCAATGACAACTTTCTTAGATATCTTGTACACAGACACACACGGACAAATACATAACTTCCTCCAACTTCATGGGTGAGGTAATTATACTGGGCCCGAGAAAAGTGAGGCTTGCTAACTTTTGCCCAGGCTGTCGCTTCAGTGTAAAAATCGTCTGAAGGCAGCAGGAATAAAGGGGACTAATGTTGAAATTCACACACATCACAATGTTACCATTTGGACCAAAGATCATGTTCGGCGCAAAAAGTGCAGTTAGCTTTTCTTCCGGTCTTCGTTTCGGCCTGATTGGAGACACACACACACAGACACAGACACACACACACACACACACACACACACACACACACACACACACACACACACACACACACACACACACACACAATAACGTGGAGAAAATAAGCTGAGTTAAGGAAAAAAAAAATCAAGGAAATTGCCGACACACGAAAATCAAGTTGAAGAAAAAAAAAAAAAAAAAAAAACAAGTACCCGGTAATACAGGAACAAATCAGAACTGTCCAACTGATGAGACTGAATGCTGAAATAAATCAAGGAAGTTGCTGGAAAATGAAGATATTCGTATATGAAAAAGAAATACAGTATGTCTGTGTGTTTTTTGAATACGTCAAGAACACGTCAAATACAGAAACTTAAATGTTGAATAAATAAGCTTAAATGTGAAATAAATAAGGATGAATGTGAAATAGATAAACTTAAATGTCGAATAAATAAGCTAAAATGACGAGTAGGGAGCTTGAATGTCAAACAATGAGACTTATATGCGGAGTAAATAAATTGAAATGTCGAATACATAAGCTTAAATGTCAAATAAAAGTTTAAATGTCGAATAAATAAGCTTAAATGTCGATTAAATATGCTTAAATATGGAAGAAATTCATGTAAATATCGATTACATTCAACCTCCAATCGCTACTTGAGAACTGACGTTAACTGGAAAGCCGAAATTTCGACTGGGACGTTCCAATCACTAGACCAACAGGCGATTGAGGGAAGAAACGGACTCTTAAAAGTAATGATTTTCCCACATAACAACGGAATATTTGAATTTTTGGGTAATGCATAAACACTAGGCTAAAAAAAAAAAAAAAAAACGAATATATTTTTAACGAAGTGCGTGAAGTACCCGACCTAAATCATTCAGGCATCGCGGGAGTGTACTAGAAGTTTACGCCTCTTTTCGGCAAATTCCTGTTTAAAAATATCGCACGGGCCCGGCACCCCTGCGTTATATCCTGGAAAAAATATGATGGTTAAAAAAGGCTAAATTTTTGAGAGGTGGGGTATCAGCATCCTCATTTACACTATATGCTCTTTAGATTTTATTTTATACCGTATCTATTAGGAAGGAATTTCTGTTTGCTATTTTCAAATCTACTTTTAATAGCGGTTCATTGTTTCCATGGTTACAGTGTTTTGTTTTTAATTCCTAATATCACTGACGATTTCACTAATTTGGGGCGGATGTGTAAATGGAGTCTTTAATAACCCCTACACTAATAAATATCTCCTCCTACGCTAATTTATAAGTCCTGGTTGTACTAATTATGAAGTCTGTTAGACGTCACCACTGAAGTAACATTATACACTCATCAGAATTTATTGTACATATTTTTCAGGGGACGTTTATGATGTTAATAATGATAATGATGATAATGCTAATATATTATTACGCCTGTGTCTTGCGGAATGAAAGCAGGTGTGTGTGTGTGTGTGTGTGTGTGTGTGTGTGTGTGTGTGTGTGTGTGTGTGTGTGTGTGTGTGTGTGTGTGTGTGTGTGTGTGTGTGTGTGTGTGTGTGTGTGTGTGTGGGTTGTGTAAAAAAAACTCGCACAGTTTTTATTTGACTGGACAAGACTCGGTGCACGGGTAGAAAGTCAAAGGTGAGTAAACCTTTTGTTTCGAGAAAATTAGGTCAAAGGTCAAGGTCATAGGGCAAATCTTAAAATTTTTATTCGATTTAGACCATACTTTGTGGAAGGTTTCTGGATGAGGCGAAAATAAGAGAAATCGATTTTGAAAACAATCACTTAAATATCAAGGTCATAGGGCAAGGTCAAAGGCCAAGGATCTAGGGCAAAGTCAACTCAAACAATACTGAACGGATTTAAACCAAACTTGGTGGAAGGGTTAAAGCACAGGCAAAAACGAAGGGATCCAATTTTGCAAACAATCAAAGTGGAAGATCACAATTCATGGTTAAAGTTCAACCGTGTGTCTGTGTGAGAACAAATGAAATGCTTTTGTTCTGATTTGTAGCTAACTTGGTAGATGAGTTGAGGATCACCCAAGAAGCTGACCTTTTTCTTTCCTCTCTTTCTCTAAACAATACATCAAACGTCAAGGTCACACGGCGAGGTCATCTCAAACAGCTTTTATATGATGTAGATGAAACTATGTAGAAGAGTTTAATCTACACAGCGATGACGAGGGTCAATTATGAGAACTAAGTTGTAAAAACTTTGGGAAGCGTTCACAAAGCCACTTGCTACTTTGGCGGACACGAGAGGTGCTGTGGTTGAACCAGTGTCGCATACTAGTATGCTTGCACCCAATCGGCTTAAGGCGGGCCGATAACACTTGGTTCACAGACTACATACACATCCAAAGCTATTACAACACTACAGTCACACTCACAAGCACTTCTCACCCTACATACAGTCTCAACCAGACAGCCTAAGCCACTTGGTAGAGATACATTGGCTGTATCGTCCCTGCTTCGGTAGGGATAGGCCGGTCCTGCAGTGGACCACAACGGCTGATGATGATGATGATGATGATGATGATGATGATGATGATGTCAAAGGTCAAGGTCAAAGGGAAAGGTCAAAAGCGAAGGTCACAGGCAAAGTCAGCTCAGGTTTGCTCTACTTTGACTCAACGATGGTGGAAGGAATCACAGCTAAGAAAAAATGAAGTGACTCGAGTTTATAATGTCAAAGGTCAAGATCACAGGATAAAGCCAAATATTCTGTCCGCTGACCAGTTGGTGGGCGCGAGTGTTGCACTCTGAGTGATCCTGCTTGATTATTTATGTCGAGTTTGGGGGGGATGATAACGATGACGACGATAATTATTATTATTATTATTATTATTATTATTATTATTATTATTATGATCATCATCATCATCATCATCATTATTACTATTATTATTAGGAATATCATCATCATCGTCATCATACTACCACCACCATCATCAACGTAAACCAGCAGACACGGCATTATTATTATTTTCTTTTTAGGCATAATAAGGTGGCCAAACAACTCAGACTAACCACTGGTAAAGACGCAAAAATCCACGCTGGCCAAATCAGTAGTGGCAATAGATATAAATACTGGTGTGTGCTGCAGAGTTCATTAGCGCTGTACTGGCCAGATTGCAGACCTCACTCGTTACGGCCATTATACCTTTATTTCAGAGTGGATCGTCCCTAATTACAAACGTCATTGATGATTATTCTGTAATTATAGTTTTAAATAATGAAACTTATTGTCAAGTGCAACTCTTCTTTTATGGGTGTGTTATCAAAGGGCGATTTTATTCAGATAGTAAGTCCCAGGAGCCGTCGAGTGTTAATACTGTCGCCATTACTCCTCTTATGATGGGGACAACTCCGGTAATTACGGGTCACGCCAAACGATTTTATTTTGACGAGAGCAAGTTTGTGGAGCCTGAGACTACTGATAACCGCTGACAGCTGTTTCTGTATCCCTCTCCCTCCTTTCCTTTACCTGGCTACTACAAAAATCATCATCACGGTCGTTTTTCCCCTCTTCAGCCATATATTTCCTCCTCTGTAAACTGTGCAAAATCTTCATCGTCCTCCTCCTCTTCCTCCTCCTCCTCCTTATCATCATCATCATCATCATCATTCAGGTCTTTTCACCTTTAACCTAATCATTAAAGCTATACACCATGCAAAGCTCAGTAGTTCACAGCAATTATACTTTTATTTCAGAACGGCCTGTGTGGAATTATAGAAGATCGGGATAATTAACCTGCATTTCTGTCGAGTTTATTAAGAGAGAGAGAGAGAGAGAGAGAGAGAGAGAGAGAGAGAGAGAATTATAACTAACGGGCAATTATTCCTCTCAGAATATAATTTTTTCAGAGATAATTATTCCCTTGTTTCCAGCAGCTTGTGGAAAAATCGGCTAATTTCTGTACCATTCTTCTATATTTCCATCTAGTCTGTTAAAATAATCGAAATAACATATGCTGAATTGTAGAGATGGAGTGGAGAGGTATATGAGAGAGAGGTTGTGTGAGCTGGAGAGAGGGCAGCGAAATGGCAGGGGACAGGAAGACATGGAGGCGATTTGTTTGTGGCCACCCCTTACGGGATTAAGGCGTCTGGCAATAGATAGATAGATAATTATTCCTTTATAACAATTTGTAGAGTGGCTTGTGAAGAACCAGGAAAAATTGTGAACGATTAAATCCAGGAGCAAGATACACAAAAGGACTTTCGATCATTTCACTGTCGTAACTCAGGTTTTGAATTGCAGGAAGGACAAGAAGGCTGTCGAATCTTCCTCTCCCTCGTGTTCAAACTTCATAAACAAATCTTAGTGGCGAGACGAAAATTACTGTAGGCTATAATTGTTTTCTGCAGGATTATCAAGGTAAGGAGTAAAAAAAAAAAAAAAATTTCCCTTGTCTATTTCTTCCTGGTAAAACATATCAGTGTTACGACAGAGAATCAGTATTAAATAATTTTGAGAATCACATCCTAGGAAAAAAAATATATATATGTACGATTATTCTCCGTTTCTGCCGAGTCTGTGAAACCCGTGGTAATTACGGTCTCTTATCCCAATTACCTTTTGATTACAATGTGCAAAATCAGGGAAATTAGAGACAATTATTCTGTCCTGCTTATACATTCATAATCGTGGAGATTATAGACAAACAGACAAATAATTAGATTCTCCATATTTACTCCGTTTTTGAGTGCCTTGATTTTTTTTTTTTCTTGTAATCGACTGAGGTCTTAGTTTTCATGGCTCATTCCGTCATGCCCGGCAGTCTAAAAACCCACATTCTCTCTCACATGGCAAGGTGCGTGGTGCGTAGGAAGGCTACTGGGCTGCAAAGAAAGGACTACTATGCCTACACCAGGAATTAGATTTAAAAAAAAAAAAAAAAAAAAAAGGAAAGCAAGAAAGAAAGAAAGCAAGCAAGCTTGGGCAGATTCAGAGAAACTACCTAGTTCTGTACTTCTGCTGGTCTCCAATACAATCATCCACAGGTATTGTACGTTTCCCATTTGCCTTATCATACAAAATACAATCATTCCTTTGTTTCACACAATCATCATCATCATCACCACCATCATCATGGCTTTCATATCTTAGCACACGTTGTACATTGGAATCTCATCCGAAACGAATAATTTGGAGAGCGTGAACTCCCACTGATTCTTGGGGAGGTCAGCCCCCCTGCTAAAAATAATGATCAGAAATAGGTGAAGGTGAGCAAATGGATGTCTATGAAAATGGGGGAGGCGGTGGCTCAGTCGGTAGAGAGGTGGCCTGCGGTCCTACCGGACCCAGGTTCAAATCCTCGCTGGGGCAGAGAACAGTTTAAGGATTTGGATTTCATGTAAAGCAGACTTTACTGATCTACCACAAGTCCCGCCGACATGTCGTAAAAAAAAAAGAACGCTAATACCAATAAACCAGTCCTGTATGAGACAGCCCTAGCATGTATTCAATATGGACGGTGGGGGTTAGCGCCGAAGTGGTGATATGTAGAGGTGTATGGTATGTAGAAGGACTACTAGGGGGTTAGCGCCGAAGTGGTGATATGTAGAGGTGTATGGTATGTAGAAGGACTACTAGGCCTTTGGAGCAGGCTGTGAAGCCTATGCCCAGAATCGGACATATAAAAGAAAAAAAAAACACGATTGTGTGAGCAGTCTCCTTGTTTTCTCTCAGTGCAAACGAGGAAACTACACGCCTACTTTTTGTTTATATTTTTCATTTTCTATTTTCTATTTTTGTGTATATATATATATATATATATATATATATATATATATATATATATATATATATATATATATATATATATATTTCAAACTGGTCGGAGTTGCCCCCAGCACTTGGATCTGCCCCCTTCTACAGCAGCCTTGATGACCCCTTCCGTACCAGAGGGTTTTCCCAGGCTGAATAACATCGTCTGGAAGTAGAAGAAAAACTAAATAATTCGTCTTCAAGTTCTTCGAGCTAAATATATTATCGGATTAAAGGGGTTAATCGAGTATAATCTTTTATCATCTGGCTGCTTAAATCTCACCAATCTCCAATGTTAACTCTCGCATCTTACCTATCACGTTCTCGGTCTCCCTATTCTCTCATTTTTCTCAATACTAGAATCTCTCCTTTTTAACGGCATCCTGTCTCTCCATCTTGTTCTCGGTCTGCCCTTTCACTGCTAGACTCTCCTCTACACTCTCCAATCATACCTCTCCATCTCGTTCTCGGTCTGCCTCTCCTTCTCTCACCTATCTCATGCTCATAAAACAGGCTGTGACTACATGATATTGATATGCACCGTCGGAGTCAAAAGTTGTGTCTGAGAGGCTGTAATGGAGGATATACAGCTGGGGTCAGAAGCTCGGTGTGACGAGAATGGTGGTGGAATCAAGGTACTCCGTTACCACTAATTTTTGTGACAACTTTTTACCACTACGTTACTTCCATCTGACACAGTAACTCACCTCGACGGTGTCTCTATCTGACACATCTTCTGACACAGACTGTTCGCTCCGAGGCATTTAAAATTCACCTGAATAAGTAAAGGTATAACAATTTCTGTGATAAGGCAACCCTCTCTCTCTCTCAACAAACATTCACTATAACAGGGCCGGGGGGAGGTAATTGGTTTCCAAATATTCATTAATCACTCACTTGCTTAACCACTTTTTACCGCTCACAAAAGCCCTAACTACAGCCCAAAAGCAAAAACCAACACAAAGAAAAATGCAATAAAAATTAAAAAAATATAAAGTTACAAAAAGTGTAAGACTATTTTTCTGTTTGTACGCATAATTCACTCGAAATGACATGCAGGCTACTCCCAGTCTTGCATTTTGCAACTGATAATTCTGTAAATGTCGTCCTTACTCTACTTATCCCACTGCCTACGACCTCCTCCAGTCTTGTAAATGTGATTTGTTTAAGTATCTCGAAAGAAAGAGATCTTCATTTTGGCTTCTTTTTTGCAGACCTTTCTTTAGAGGACTCCGTGTTATGACTGGATGCTTTATTGGAAGAGAGTTGCGTTACACCCCCAGAGCCTAGTTGACCTCACTGTCTCTCATACAATCTTTCAGGGCAAAGGAAGTTTCCTTTGGGTGTATTAACCAATGTCACTGCTACGCTGTGTACAGTTTTTTTTTTTTTTTTTCTACAACAACAGAATAGAGAAAAGAGAAACAAAAGAATTTAAAAAATAATCCCACCAGATTACAGTCTTCTCAGCAGACCTGGCAAGAAGGCAGCCGACCACTGCCAATTCCTGACATTCTGGCAGCGTCTGAGTCATGACGACTAAGCAACAAACATCCGCTCGCTGACAGCCCAGCCTGACAGTTCTTGTCTTTACACATACTATATACAAATAAAAAAACACAAATACACAAACACGCATAAAATACACACACACACACACACACACACACACACACACAACACACACACACACACACACACACAAACCAATACATAATGTATATTATATAATAATAATATTATATTATAATTACATTATAATGGTGTGCATCAGGGGTCAGTCTTGAGTCCCATGTTGTTTATCATGGTACTTGAAGCCCTTTCACGTGACTTTAGAAACGGACTCCCGTGGGAGTTGTTGTATGCTAATGATTTGGTGTTGATTGCAGAGAACGAAAGGGAGGCGGAGGAAAGGTTTAGGAAATGGAGCGATGGTATGGGGCACAAGGGTTTAAGGGTAAATGCAGATAAAACAAAAGTGATGATATCTAGGGCTGGTGGCGGTACTGTCAAAGACGAGGGAGAGTGGCCATGTGCGGTTTGCCACAAGGGCGTGGGAAGTAATTCCATCTTGTGCGGTGCGTGTGATAAATGGGTGCATAAGAGATGTAGTGGTATCAGAGGTAGACTGCGAGATAATGCTGATTTTATGTGTATTGCGTTGTCACGAGTCGGCTGGTGACCTTGGCTTTTGTGGGAAACCGCGAACTCTAGTAGAATCCCAGTTTATCGTTCAGTTAACCGCTCATTCGGTCGGGAGTCTTTTCAGATCAATTTTTCACTGTCATAAGTGATCGTCTTTGTGTGAGACATTAGCGCTTCCGCTGGGCAATTTGTTTTGGGCGTGTTTCGCTCATTCTAGCCGTTAGAAATGCGGCTATAGCGCTCCCTTCTTTCCCACGAGTTAGTCAGTCAAGATTCGAGCGCCACAGAGGCAGGTTGTGTGTGGCAGTGTTCCCACCGCCGCTGTGATTGGCGAGAGACAGCGAGTGCAGTGTTCTTCCTCAGTGACGACACGCAGTCATCCGCTTAGTCCACTCTCTGACCAGTATTTCCTTTTCGTATTTTCCTAGGTCTAAGAGTTTAGCTTCTAAGTGAGCGAGTGAGTGCGATCTCTTTATTTTGAATTCATTTTGAAATGTAATGTTAAATTTTTTTCTTTGTAATCAATAAATTTAACAGTTCTTTTTCTTGAGCTTAATGTAATGTAAACTCGTGTTTCATTTCTCCATACTAAGCTTATTTCTCTATTAGCTCCTAGCTTGCATAAACGCTTTGCTATTCATAACTGGTACTTAGGCCAGTCTTGTTGTATTAAGCTTAAAATCCGTTGTGCCTTCTAGGAGTTAATGCATCAGCAAGAACCTGATATCATTAATAGTATTAGTTATATATTGTCAGGGGTGAAGTTACTTTCTCCAGAGGCTAACAGTACTAATAAACAGCAATTGTGAGGAATTAGTCTCTGCTGTGTACTGTTGAGAAAGTTTATAAATTCTCGTTCTGAGAGAATCGGCGAAGCTAGCCGGCATAAAGTAATCACTGCTTGATTTAGCAAGACAATTCTTGTTCCTGCAGTTCAGTATTATTGAACATTATCATTTAATAATTGCATTTATTTTAAAAACCCCGTGACAGGCGTGTCGGGGTGAGCAGGTGGAGATTGTCAGACGTGAAAGGATTGAACTTGCTGGTGAATCTCTTGAGTGTGTAGAAGAGTTTTGTTATTTGGGAGACATGTTGTGTGCTGGAGGTGGGGCTGGAGCTAGCTCTGTGGCTAGGGTGAGAAGTGGTTGGAAGAAGTTCACGGAGCTCTTGCCTCTTCTGACACTGAGAGAACTCTCCCTACGTGCTAAGGGGTCTTTGTATGCAGCATGTGTTAGGAGTGTAATGCTGTATGGTAGTGAGACCTGGGCAGTGAAGGAGAAAGATATTCGCCGGCACAGACGTACAGAAATGACAATGATTAGGTGGATGTGCAGTGCGTCCCTGCGTCCAAGGCGTGGAGGGGCTGGGTTTACGATGGAAGGGTTGAGAGGTAGGATGGGACTGGAGTGTATTGGTGTTGTGATGAGGAGAGGTAGATTGAGATGGTTTGGACATGTGGAGAGGATGGGGGATGATAATTGGGTGAGGAAGGTGAGAAGTGTTAATATTGGGGGTGGGGTTATGAGGGGTAGACCGAGAAAGACATGGGACGAGGTCATTAAGTGTGACCTCATGGTTAAGGGACTGAGCAGGGAGGCTGCAATGGATCGTGCAGCGTGGAGAGCCGCCATTAGGTGACCAAGGCCGACACATGCAAGCATGTTGGAGCCTTTAAAAACGAAAACGAATAATACATTATAATATAATAGAGAGAGAGAGAGAGAGAGAGAGAGAGAGAGAGAGACATATATAAAATATGTTAATACAAAGATATACATGGAGACAAACAGGCATTCACGTCTACTTCTACAACTAAATTCCTCGAAGCAAATTATGGAGGAGGAAGATTAATTGTACAAAGAAAAATCGTAGGAAGAAGTAGAGATGGGAAAGAGGAGGAACGGGAACAAATGAAAAAGTACTATGAAAACTCCGAGGAAGGAGGAGGAACAGGGAGGGGAAGAAGGGAAGAACATCTGATCTCAGTGCTAGGGAAAGAAGATGAAGGGAAGGAGTACAAAGATGAGGAAGACGAGGAAAGAGGAAGGAGGAGGAAGAAATGGGGAGTAAAAACAGGGAGCTAGGAGGAGCACAAAGAATAAGAAGGATGACGAGAAGGAAGAATGAGGAGCAGGAAGAGGAAGGGAAGGTGGGACATAAGACCTGAGAGCAAACGAGAAGAGGAAGAGAGAGAGAAATAGCAAGTAGTGCGAGAGGTGAAAGTGAAAGGAGGCGCAGGAACAAGAAGAGGAGCAGGAGGAGGAGAAGGGAGAAGCAGGAAGAAGAGGAAAATGAGATGGAGGAGATGGCAAAAGAAAGAGCAGGAAGAGGAGGAGGAGGAGAAAAAGGAGAAAAAAGAAGCAGGAGGAGGAGAAGGAGAAAGGAGGGACAGAAGAAAAGACGAGAGAGAGAAGGAGAAGCAAGAGGAAGGAAGAGGAGGAGAAAGTAGGAGCTGGCAGAAGAGGAGGAGGACAAGGAACACAGGGCCTAAGAACAAGGGAGAGGGGGCAATGAAATGCAAATCAATTGTACTCAGGTGCGACACGTCAGGAGGGAGGGTACGAGCGGGAAAGGTGGGGGGCGTGATGGGTGCAGGGTACGTGTGAAGGGATAGGGACATCACAGAGACATACAGGGACATTCCATGGGCAAGGTAAGATGGATATACTGGTAGCTGATTTGTTTTCACCTGAAGGGACTGGGCCACTACCATACCATGAGCACCACGAAGTGGCTTCATGTAAGTCGATGTGACGTGGTAGGACTGAGTTTTCTTCCTTACTGGTCGAATAAATTAATCCTCCAATCTGACTACATGGCCATCAACTGAACAACCCATTTATCTGTGTATGTAGCCTTCCATCCATTCACTTCGCATTATCTATAGCTTACATTATTCTAATCATCTATCTATCTCTGTCTTGCTATATCTACTTATGTCTACCGTAACATTTATTCCAGCATAAAAATTATCCACTAAGAGCTACGTTCATTTTCACCACAGACCTATTCCACCAAAACTCAAACTCAGACCTATCCAAACTTACCCAAAGTAATGAAAATTTACCCAAAATTAGTTGAAATTTTAGAAAGAATACATATCTAAAAAACTGTGCGTTCTAACGCAAAACTTAGGGACACCGAACCTCTTTCGAAATCAGCCAATCAGATTTCAGCCTCCCATACACAATTTCCAAAGGCAGAAAACCGAATTCTCTACATTTCAAACCTGCCTACCCTACAAACTCACGACAGTCAACGAGTCCCATGATATGACAATGTACAATAGGTGTGCTGGGTCCTGGACTGTGTGGCTGAAGTAAAATAGTTGGTTCCTCAGTAATGCAGCAAATCAGTAAATCAGTGACAAAGGTGTTTTTATGTCTGGCCTCTGGGATGACATGACAAAAAATAGGGTTTGTTCACGCCTTCACGCTCTATAATTTAAACCTCTTCAGTTTGGTGACGAAGTATTTTGTATAATAGTGGTTCCTCCAGTTTATTTCATTCAATCTGGGAAAGAGCTTTGGTAATGACCGGGTTAATGAAGACGATCTAATCACTCTCTCATCCGAATGTCTCCAATTACATATTTTTTTTTTTTGAAGGCACCACAGAGAAAATACATTACACATCATTGGGCTGAAGGGGGTAATAAAACAGGGGTGAATTTGTATCTACATGAATTTGAGGCTTACTGCATAATGAGACAGAATGATGGCTAGATATAACCCTTTCCCATGCTGAGAAAGCAAGAATAGGGAAGAGGAGCAAATGTGACTCCTCAGATTTTTTCAAATAAATTTATCAAGAGGAATATAAATACTCAGACTTTCCTGCCGCTATAAAGAAGAAGAAGAAGAAGAAGGAGGAGGAGGAGGAGCCATCTTACCGTATGAGAGACATCAACACCTTTCGTACATACCTGTGGAGGCAGAAAAGAGCAATTAGTGTGGGTCCACGTTAATTGGAGGTGGTAGTAATGACGAATGTGGATTAATCAATGGAGCAGGTGGACGATATTAATGACAAAAGCCAGTATTAACAGGAGGTCGTAATGATATGGAATGAGGATTAGTAAAAGTGTATGACAAAAAAAAAAAAAAAAAATGGATATAATGGATGAAATAGGTCTGTGTAATTTAACAGACATGAGGACAGGTGAATTTCGTAATAATTAGGAATGACGATTATATCAGTGCAACAGGTGGACTAGATTCGTGACAAAGGCCGGTGATATTATAGAAACAAGCTTGCGTATGACAGGCATAGGTTAATAGCAGTAGTAGTAGTAGTAGTAATAGTAGTAGTAATAAAAATAATTAATAATAACAATAATAACAATAATAATAATAATAATAGTAATAATAATAACAGCAGAAAAATTAGCAACAACAATAACAACGACAATAATAATAATAATAATAATAATAATAATAACAGCAGAAAAATTAGCAACAACAACAACAACGACAATAATAATAATAATAATAATAATAATAATAATAGGCCTCTCAAGATACAACACAGGAAAATAACAATAACCTGCACATTATACAGGCCTATACTGTTATGATACCGACACACTATCTACTAATATCACACGACAGGATATGTAGGTGTAAAATAGTGTAAATCGATATGGAAGAGGTATTACAAATTCTTCAGTGCCGCTTACAGAACAAGCCTCAGTCTGACAGGTGGAAAAAAGAAAAAGCAAAAAGAAAAACGCCTCCCCCCCCCAAAAAAAAAAGCCAATGAACTGAGCGAAAAAATTGCTAAAAATATCATCCATGAATCAATTAATCAGCCAACTAAAATCAATCTGGTGGTAGTAAGACTCACAAGAATGATTAAAAGCGCCCTGCTTGTATTAGCAGACGGACGAATTAGCATCAACCCACCAACCACATTCCAAAAATAATAAAGAATTTAATGGTTAACAAATTAGCGCCCTGATCCAACCAACTCCTAAATCTCCTTCCCCCTTACCTCCCCCACTCTGTATATATGAGGAAAGGCCATTGTATTTCCGATGTCCTAGCGTCCTCCTCCTCCCCCGACCTCGCTGCCGGGGTCATGAGCGGGTGATTTCCCAAGACTGACCGCGACAGGGAAGCGAGAATAGAACGGGAGTTGTGATGTTTCTTGGTGGGCTTCCAGAGAAGTTTGTATTTTTCTAGCGATTTTACAAGCTGTTATGTTTAGGGCCTCCTTCTTCGTGACTTTTTTTTCCAATACTATCTAGTTTATAATGATTAATTTGGGGACACTTTCGTTATTTTTATTATTATTATTATATATTTCTGAGGATCAGTATTTTTGGTGTTTTATTTGGTGTTTTATAAGATTTTGTTTCTTTATATGAGTGACTTAATTCCATCACAGATAAAGCTGTGACGGGGGGAAGAAAACTGAAGAGAGGCTGTCGTGGTTCTTGATGTGGTATCCAGGGCACCGTAAGTGTTTTCTGTGTGGTTTCGTTGTTTTTCGAGTAATGTAGTTTTGGGTTATCTTAATGTCTTTTGCTCTATTTCTCGAGTGCTTAATTCCAGGAGTTCTGTTTCTGGAGTGCTTCTGTTATCATGTATTGTTAAGGAAGCTGCTTATGTAGTGATTTAGAGTGTATGTGTTGTAGGTTTCTATCTTTGCTTCTCAAGTGATTTAATGTTAATTCCAGGAAAAGAGACTACACAGAGAAAAGGACACAGAGGGAGGCGGTGTTGTGTTTCTTATTCTTTTTCTGGCTATTTTGTTTTTCTATATCTGTGTTTCGGTTGTCCTTTAAAATGCTTTGGCTAACATGGTTTTTCTTGTTCTTTTCTTTCCTGTGCATCATAAGGGTTCTTCTTCATTAATTATATAATTTTGGACTTTCACAGTGACTTTTTAAATTTTAGTTTAAAATTTCAGTGATAATTTTAATGTTTTCTACTTTTGTCGAGCGACAGAGTTTTCGGTGTTCTGTTGTGTAAGTCTGCCTTTTTTATGCAAGAAAGAAGGAATCAAAGGCCAGAAGCCCATAAGATTGTTCCCTACAAGAAGAAACAAAAACAAGTTAACAGTGAACCAAATTCAAGATCCGTTCATTTCGAGATGCCTGGACCCAGCGTTTGAAAGACTGGAGATCACAGGCAGCAGGAAATACAGACAGATGGAGACAGTTCCTGAGATGACCTGTTGCACACATGAAGGACTGGAAGTAACGGTTAACTCTTGCACTGCAGTGAGTGGTTTACTATAACAAACATTAGGTGGTTTTGGGCTTAGAACGTCCTAGGTCCGTATTCTCGTCGGTAAGTAGCCTCCCTAACACATCTTTCTAAGCTATTTATTTTTGGATATGGGTGGTTAATATCCATTTGTATGTTACTTTTACAGATTATGGCGATACTGGATGGATTTAGGTAACACAAGAGGAGAGTAAAGTGTAATTGAGAAAATAAATCGCTTAGGTAAAGGTGTTAGGGGCTTCCTCAACCTATGAGAATACCGGCCCACAGTGACAGACTTGCACAGGTTCAGTTCTTAAAATGTATATGAAAGTTGGACATTTATCATAAGGTCGCTGGACTGAGCCCTTCAATAAGGTGATATATTTGTTTTTGACCATGTAATGGAAAGGAATAGAACTGCTCACCTTCCACTAGATTTCAGGAGCCTAGCCTCGGGTCCCTACATCTCTAGGAGCGTTAATTGGTACTACTGTATATTCCTTTCACGTTAACTTGGGCCAAATAATCGTCCTTTTGCAGCTTATTTCGCGCAGTGCAGTGGCAGAAAAATACAATACTACGGCTCTACATCCCTTCCAAAGCAATTTTTAGTGATCAGCACCGTATTCTAATGTTAAATTCTTGGATGGCAATTTGGGGCCAAGTTAGAGTAAAAGCAGTATAGTTGTCGGGGCTTTCTTTAAAATAATATTTTGCTAAGTTACCGAAACATGAAGAAAAGGACGACCAGCCTTAACTAGAAAATAAATACAGGGTGGCCCATAAATAGGGCTCCCCTAGAAAATCACCTGGAGGTATCTAATGTGTTAGAAGGACGGTTCAGTCTGCCAGTGTGGGGGTGGTTATGGAACTGGAAGCAGGAAATGAATAAAGAGTTGAAGTAGGAAAGGAATACATGCAGCAGGGTAGATACTGACTACACTGAGCTATCCCCACAACACACAAGAAATCCTCCAGCGGGGTTTAAGTGCAGTGTTATATATGACCCATCCTGCATACAACACGGGAAAAAAAAAAAATGGGAAAGAATACACAAAATAAATCCTCCAAACACTGTATTCAGCTGATTGCATTTTACAGCGGGTTTTAAATCCTGCGACGGTATGGCATCCTACGTTCCCAAAAGTTCACTGCACAATCGTAAGTCTGGCGAGATCGTCCGGTTATCGTAAATCCCGAAAGGTTTTATAGGTTACGTAAATCTGCAGGGTCACGGTGAGTGCCGCTGGGTTCCGCAAGTTTCCAGACCACGCCACACCATACCATATCATATTACACTACACAACACAACACCATTATACCACAGTACGCCACACTGCACCACACCACATCACCATACCATACAACACCACACTGCGCCACACATCATCATACCACACAACACCTCACTGCACCAAACCACACGACACCACATCATCATACCATTCGACAGTACATCGCACCACACCACATGAAATCACCATACCATACCATACCACACCACACCATACCACATCACAATACTATACTACACAATACCAGGCCATGCCATACTACGGGGCCACAACACGCCACACCCAACATCACACCTCCCCAGGTAACACCACAATAATCACACCATCTCTCTCTCTCTCTCTCTTTCTCTCTCTCTCTCTCTCTCTCTCTCTCTCTCTCTCTCTCTCTCTCCAGTGTTTTTCTCTCCCGGTCCAGATAAAGGATGTCACTAGTTAGCGTGAGTTGCAGTTGCAGACGTTGACGTTGCTGTTTGTTGCATCAGAAAGGAAAAGATAGGAGAGAGAGAGAGAGAGAGAGAGAGAGAGAGAGAGAGAGAGAGAGAGAGAGAGAGAGAGAGAGAGAGAGAGAGAGAGAGAGAGAGAGACAGACAGACAGACAGACAGACAGACAGACAGAGACACAGACAGACAGACAGAGAGACGGGGAGACAGAGAGAATGAGACAGAGACAGACTGACAGACAGAGAAGGAAAGAGGAGATGAAGAAGACGAGAAGGAGGGAGACAAGAGAGGGGAGAGAGGAGATGAAACAAGAGAGGATTGAGAAGAAAGAAGACGAGAGAGGAGAAAGGAGAGGAGAGAGAAAAGAAGAGGAAAAAGAGTTCAGAAAGAGGGACGAGGGAGAAAGGAGAATGGAGAAAGGAGAGTCAGGAGAAAGGAGAGAAAAGGAGGTGTGAGTGAAAAAAGAAGGAGGAGAAAGGGAAGAGGGGTGAAGAAAGAGAGCGGTGATAAGAGAAAAGGAGAGAGGAGGACTAGGTGACAGGAGAGAGAGAGAGAGAGAGAGAGAGAGAGAGAGAGAGAGAAGAGGAGAGGAGAGGAGAGGAGAGCTGTCTTGTTAGGCAACTTCTCGTCTGTCAGTCTCACAATTAATTTCACTTTCCAGGAAGCTGCTGTTCGCAGAAGGTTTCCGACCTTCGTGTGTGTGTGTGTGTGTGTGTGTGTGTGTGTGTGTGTGTGAGAGAGAGAGAGAGAGAGAGAGAGAGAGAGAGAGAGAGAGAGAGAGAGAGAGAGATTAAATGAGTGAGAAACAGACAAGAACAGAAGCAAAGCAAACCGCGGAACGTAAGATTAAGCGAGTGGGGGCAGCACCAGAAAAATACCCTCTTTTCGAAAGCGGCCTAATTCATTTTTCTTGCCATGTTACTTGTGGATGTGGCGTGTTAATAATCTTGTATGTCTTTTATTTGCAACCAATTTCGACTCTTAAATTATATAAGGAATATTAAAGAGAAACAACGTGTCGTACTGTAGGCATTTACAGGAACTAGTATATATCTCATATCACAATATGCAGGACGTAGTGTCTGCCGCAGACATACACAGCTTCTCACTATGGTCGTACCATTCTAAAGTGGCGGTTTGGGTGGGGCACGAACCTCTGTACAGTGTGCCACGTTTTCCATACTCGCGATGCCTCTCTCTCTCTCTCTCTCTCTCTCTCTCTCTCTCTCTCTCTCTCTCTCTCTCCTGGGGGGATGTGCATCACCCTAGGGAATTTTGTTTCTTTTATGTTTTATAAACTTGTGCTTTCATTTCTTTATTTTGTTTTTTATTATATTATTGTTTTTCATATGACGCCAGATGACCTCGGTGTTACGGCGCCTTTTCATTCAATCATTCTCGCCCTCCTTCCTTCCCTCTCTTCATCTTTCCTTCAGCTTGACAATGCACTCAACACTGCCCCTTGCCTGCCTTCTCTCTCTCTCTCTCTGTCACCTTGGGGAGATGTGCGTCACCCTGGGGAATTTTGTTTCTTTTATGAGTGACTTATAAACTTGCTTTCATTTCTTTATTTTGTTTTTATTATATCTAATTATGTTTAAAAATATTATTGTTTTACATATGGCGCCAGATGACCTCGTTGTTGTGGCGCCATGATTTGTTTTCATTCAATCACTCTCTCCCTCCTTCCTTCCCTCCCTTCCTCCATCTCTCACTCAGCTGCACTCAACACTGCCTATAATGTAAATATTGTAAATTTGACTTTATTTCCACACCACCCAGGAGGTTAAAGTCTTGGCGCATTTTTTTTAAGAGGTGTCCCCAAACAGGCCTATTCCTCTATCCCTCACAGATGACCAGGTCGGACTGGGTGTGTGTGTGTTGCCGCTCACGAGGGTTTAATGTATATATATTTTTTTTTACTAAGAAACTGGCATATTTTTGCTTATATTCCTGCACAGTATCTTATAATCATAATTGTGATATTATTACCAACCCCAGAAATACGGTAACAGCCAATAAAAGTGACTTTTTTTTTTAAGCAACACTGTAAAATAATTATGCCACGTTTCTGTATTGCCCTATAAATATTTTACTCATAATCAGTTTACTGTTCTTTCATATATTATAATACACACGTTACCATTATATTCCTATGTGTTTAACTTATTGTGATGCCTATTACATATATCAGAGCCGTTCTCATAGCGGGTATGGAACACGTGGCAACACTGTACAGAGGTTCGTGCCCCACCCAAACCGCCACTTAAGATTGGTACCACCATAGGAATATTAATCCACATGATGTATATCGACAAAACTGTTGTCCCAGACCATCAAGAATGTCTTAGCACAAGATGTATCTCAAACAATCTCTTTGTAGTCCAGACGACCAAGAATTTCGTGACGTATTCAAACACATGGGGTAACCAGCTCTAGTCGGTTAGTCCACGTGAATGGAAATCTACCAGGCACTACATTACACATACGTATCCTCTCCGAGCTGTATATAATGTCGGAGAGACTCCGTTCAGGTCAGAAGGAGTCAGAGCCCGAGAATACGATCGAAGGCGGAAGGCAGGAGATAGGGTCAGTAAGGGGTTTCCCGTCACGCTACGTTACGGTGTCAATCACACTTCGATATAACTGTGTACAATAAACTCTGTAACTCAAAAATGCTCTGTAACTCACTTCGCTTCTGACACAAAAAGCGGGAAGGTGAGAATGAGAGAGACCTACCTATTCACTCTACTCAACGACACACCATTTTACTAAGCAATGGGAAGTTCGAGCCATACGACACCTCACGACTTTATACTGGCGGTGCTTCGACGATCTACAATTGCAACCAACCTCCCGATCTCACTACGTCTTTCAACGGAGATGTCATCGATATTGGCAGCAGCGGTGAACAACGGTAAAGTACGATAAACTACGCTCATCGATAGTATGACAAACAAATCCCAAAGGAAGAAGTGCTTGTACATCTCCTATGTCCCCTGGACCTAGAGTACAGGTTTAGGTAGATGATGATGATGATGATGATGATAATCAAGATGAAGGTGAGGAAGATGAATATGCAGATGAAGACGACGACGACGACGATGCTGATGAATAGACATAATATATCGCTCAGAAAAATATGCTACGAAGCCTTGAATGTCACCTAGCATACGAATGAAGGATGGAGGGACGTGTATGCCCAGACCTCCGGCTGATTGCACTTCCTCGCTGTTCCCCCGCGAGAAAGTCCGCCTGATTTTCCAGATTTTGACAAGGAATTTTCGCGCTTAGATTTCAGAGGCCGTCTTGGCGTATCAAACTTTTTCCGTGGATTCTTGAGCTGTATATACTTCAAAATTCAGAGAGAAGGGTTTCACAGTATTAAAAATACTACAGTTTGTCTGTTATTATTATCTGTAGTGAACCGTCAGCCATAATTAAACCCATCTGCATTCAGAGGAGCCAAAAAGTTGACTGAAAAATTGGTATGAACGATTTCCCCTCAAAGGAAGAAACTGGTTATGCTGAGTACGAAAGTGAGTAGCCTATGGAAGGGAGAAAGTCACTGCATGAGAGTATTATGGCCCTCACTCTGACGTATGGAAGTAAAGTCTGGGCTCTGTTGGAGGGAAACAAGTCAAGAGTGAAAGCAGTGGAAACGTGTTATTTGAGAGGAGCATCGGATACACAAATAAAAAATTGAGAATGACTGAAAGAGTTACGACAAATACTCCTGAAATGGTTTTGCCATGTGGAGAGGATGGAGAATGAGACAAACTAGGGAAGTGTATGTGAGTGAGGTGGAGGGGGAGAGGGGGAGCCCGAGGATGAGATGGAGGGAGAGAGTAGAAGGATAAGTGAGAGATGATGGTGGAGTTGAAGGGAGGGCAACCAAATGGCAGAGGATGGGGCAACGTGGAGGGGATTTGTCAGTGGCCACCCCTAACATGATTAAGACGCCTGACTATAGAGCGATAGCCTCAATATAAACGGCAGTAGCAATGACCTACCCTTACCATTATAGAGAGGGTGGTGTCCCGCGGCATAAGCAGTATAGTTTTGATGCCTCTTCCTAGTAGGATATCCCTCAGATTTTAGCTTGAATACAACACCAACGCGCTCATACAGTAAAAGGGACGACAGCAGGGTTTGGGGCATGGGCACTGTGTGTGTGTGTGTGTGTGTGTGTGTGTGTGTGTGTGTGTGTGTGTGTGTGTGTGTGTGTGTGTGTGTGTGTGTGTGTGTGTGTGTGTGTGTGTGTGTGTGTGTGTGTGTGTGTGCAAAGGGATACAAACATTAGGAAACGAACCTAGGATGTCGGGCGAAAATTCAGTTAGATTTTCTTTTGTATTCATTATATTTACTTTTAAACATTTAGACACATTGAGTCATACTTGGAAAGTCCTCATGAACTCCATCACTGCTTGAATGCACCCTTGGGCTAAAAAAAAAAAAAAAAAAAAATCTGAAGAAAACACTATGGTAAAAAGACGTCCTCGTACTGAACTGGTTCGGAATCGTAGGGCAGGGGGCGGAAAGATTGGAAACGGGGCCCAGGATGCCGGGAGAAAATGCGTTAACTTGTGATGAAGGCGAGGGTAACGAGATCACGCCAGGACACCCCTTCATCCCCTCCCCATCTTTCCTAGTTCAGCTCGGTTCAGTTTCTCATGCCCTCTGCCCTCCTTTCTCTCTATCTCTCTTTCTCTCTCTATCTCTCGTCTATCGCCTGCCCTCCACTACTTTCACCTGCCTACCAACAACACTGTTAGCTGATAAATATTTACCAACTCTTTATACGGGAGTGAGGCGGTGTATGCAGCCCAGACATGGTTTACCCTAACATTACCATAAGTCAGCCACGACCCGTATCCACAAGGGATTTTACCCAATTCTTTTGACAAACGAGTCTCCTTAGTAGTGAATAAGATAAAAATGTAATTCCTCTGTCATATTGTTCATTCTAATATTCACTCCATTTTGGTTATGAAGTGTCTGGTAACCATACAAGAAAAATATACACAAACAAATGCAACTTAACCTAAAGAAGTCTTGAGAACAAAATCTCTGGCTTTTGTAAAATTTTCAGAGGTTTCACGAAGACGTATATCTCGTTGGCTTAGGTGCTCCCGTAACACTTCTTGCTCAGCGATTTATTTGGTGGTGTAAGGAACCCAAGGATATGGCTGGCCCTATTACAGTGTGTAAGTAAACATGGTGTGTAGAGTTAAGTAGGATCTGAATGTCTTTGAGGATCGTATAAAGAGGAATATGATTGTCTGAGGATCGTATGGGGGGATCTGATTGTATCTGTGGATCGTATAATGAGATCTGGGGGGATCTGATTGTCTCTGTGGATCGTATAATGAGATCTGATTGTCTTTGATGATCGTATAGAGGGATCTGACTGTCTGTAAGGGTCGTACTGAGGAATCTGACTGCCTCTGAGGATCGTATAGGGGGTTCTGATTGTTATTGTGGATCGTACTGAGAGGGATCTGATAGTCTTAGTATCGCATAAAGAAGGGTCTGATTGTCTCTCAGGATCGTATAAAGAGGGATCAGAGTGTTTTTGAGGATCGTATAAAAATGATCTTAATGCCTTTGAAAATCGTATTATGAGGGATCTGAATGTCTTTGAGGATCGTATTAAGAGGGATCTGATTGTTTCTGTGTATCGTATAAAGAGGACCTGAGTGTCTCTGAGGATCGTATAGAGAGGGATTAAGTGCTTAGGATCGTATGGAGGAATCTCCTTGTTTCGGAGGATTGTACAATGAGGATCATATTGTCTTTGAAAATAGTATTATGAGGGTCCTGATTGTCTCTGAGGATCGTATAAAGAGGATCTGATTGTTTCGGGATGGTACAGAGGATCTAATTGTTTGTGTACCGTATAAAGAGGATCTGACTGTTTCTGAGGATCGTACAAAGAGGGATCTAATTGCTTGAGGATTGTATAGACTATATCTGGTTGTCACAGAGGATCGTATTTTTCGTGGCTCTGGAGATCTCGCAACACCTCTGTCCTAGCGATTTATTTTCAGCATTTAGCCTTCGCTTCAATATCCTCGTGTGCTACTGATGTGAACCATGTCAGTCGGAAAAGTACTACGCAAAAACAAATCGTGAAAGAAGCGGTGCTACGAAGCCTCCAGGACACCTGCAATGCGGCTCTGGGCAATGTGGGTTCCTGAACCGTATTTGGCGCCTTGGTAACACCGCTGCATTTACTATTTATCGTGCCTGTTACACTCCCAGTGTGTTTTTGTTTGTTACTGCTGCAAACTATCTTTATATTATGGATACGGAAGGCCAATAGAAGAATACCAGAATGTAATATGGAAAATATAACACCTAAGGAATATGGCCATTTTCTTCACTGAACAGGAGGCTTCGTAAATCCTGTTACTTAGCGATTTACTTCGGATACTGACCTTTTATGTTTTCTTGTTTGATAATTATATTGTTTTAATATCGATGCAGTTTGTAACTATATAAAACTAATGGGGTATTAACAGGTACTGAGCAGAAATACTAAGGGATATTAACAGGTACTGAGCAGAAATACAAAGAGATATTAACAGGTACTGAGCAGAAATGCAACAGGATATCAACGGGCACTGAGCAGAAATACAAGGGGATTTTAAAAGGAACTGAGCAGAAATACACATGGATATTAACGGGTACTGAGTAGAATAAATTGCCAAGGAAGCAATGTTACAAGAGCTCCAGTCACTTACAATATGACCTACGGTGCCACACACGTCAACAAGAGACTACGCGTGTTCTGCGCCACTGATTCCCCCTCCTTCGTTATTTAAACACTTACCTGTTGTATAAGTAGGAAAGTCTCCCCAATCCTGCCCCTCACCTCTCTCTCTCTCTCTCTCTCTCTCTCTCTCTCTCTCTCTCTCTCTCTCTCTCTCTCTGCGACAGGTCAACTCTGGAAATGTCTCCCTCTGCCGTTTTTCCTACTGCCTATGATTTCCAGTCTTTCAAAAGCAGTGTGTCCAGTCATCTCGAAATCAATGGATCTTGGATTTGGCTCTGTTACCTTGTTTTTGCTTTTTTCTTGGAGGGAGCAATTTGCAGACCCCTGGCCTTTGGTTCGTTCTTCCTTGGATAAAAAAAATCAATGATCAGTGTTGGTTGCAGTGGAGTCAATTCACTGATTTTAAATGCCCGTGGAGAGAAAAACAAGAGGGATGACATGACTTTTGATGCCAACTGTATAAACAAGAGGGATGACATGACTTTTGATACCAACTGTACAAACAAGAGGGATGACATGACATCTGATGACAACTACCGGGTATACAAACGAGAGGGATGACATGACTTCTGATGCCGACTGTACATCTTCATTATTCGTCACTTTCTGGGTGGTTTTTGATATTTCATAACAACTATGCTTCAGCAACTTATGCTGCATATTGCAACTCAATATATCCTTATGATATATACTATGTCGATATTAAAACTATATAAATAACATATAGCGAAAGTTACTGTGTTAAGGTTAAAAAAAAATCGATATGGAAAAGAAGGTAAGAAACCTTCAAAATCATGCTGAGTATGAACCAAAGACTTATTTATCATTTGCCCTTACCTTCCCACTCTCTCTCTCTCTCTCTCTCTCTCTCTCAGTTCTGTGCACGTCCTCCCTTCTTACCTTCTCGCCTCCCCAGCGGTCACACTCCCTCCTTAACAGTGTTCCAGGGGATGTAAAAGTTTAATCCTTACGCCACGGAATCCTAATTTTGTTTTCGATTGAATTTCCGACACTCTTCGTCTCTATTTGTCTGGAGGTCACGTGCGGAGACAACAGGGAAGAAGGGAGGGGGTGAATGAGAGGAAGGAGAAAAGGAAGGAAGATAATGGAGGAGGGTAGAGGAAGGGAGGGGGTGAATGAGAGGAAGGAGAAAAGGAAGGAAGATGATGAAGGAGGGTAGAGGAAGGGAGGGGGTGAAAGAGGGGGGAGTGGAAGGGAGGGGATGAGAGAGGAAGAAGAGAAAGGAAAGGGGAAGGTGAGGAAGAAAGGGAAGAAAGGAGAGGGGATATGAAGAAGTGAACTGGGGTTAAAGATGAGGCTGATGGGAGAGAGAGAATGTGGAGAAGGTGGATAGGGGAAGGGAAGAGGAGGAGGACTGGAGGAAGGGAAGAGGAGGAGGAGGATAGGGGGAAGGGAAGAGGAGGTGGAAAATAGGGGGAAGGGGAGAACAAGATAGAAGACAAGAGAAGAACGACAAAGGGCGGGAAAGATAGCAAAAAGAAAGGAGAGATCAAAAGAAGGTGATGCGAGGGGAGGGGAGTGACGCAGTTAGGGAGGGAGTAGGTAGAAGTGATGACGGAAGGGAAAAAGGCGAGGAGAAGAGAAAAGATCAAGGAGAAAGGCAGAAGCGGAGTGTAGAAAGGAGGCTGAGGAGGGGTAGGGGACATGTATGATCTCTACTTCAGTGATTTAATGATGATGGTACAGCAGGACGGATACCCCTACCCACCAAACACAACAGCTGAAGGGGGTGGAAAGGACGGGGGACAGGAGAAGAATAAGTTGGTGAGGAAGAGCATTTCAGTGGATGGAACAAGTCTGGAGTCTTAACTTAAGCGGGTGGTATTTTTTGGGCAAGGGACAATGGAAGGAAAGAGGGGGGCAGGAGAAGAATTAGTGAGTGAGGAAGGGAATTTCAGTGGAAGAAATAAATGTCGGGACTTAACCCAACATAGCGCGGGCAATATTTTGTAAACAAGGCGTGATTGCGAAGAAAATCACCCGAAACACTCTATACAGCGACACAACCGTCAAATTTACATCCACGTCCCTATTTCAGTTCTAGGTACGAACACATTGACGTAATGGAGACCCTGCCCAATGGTCCGTGTTGGGCCAGGGAATCGAACCCAAATCCTCTCATTTACAGTACAGGCTTCCTACCTATTACACCACGTGACCGCCACCCACAAAACGGAATGGAAAGTGTGAATGAAGAAAGGACAGGAAAATGGTGTTAGGGGTGGAGAGAGAGAGAGAGAGAGAGAGAGAGAGAGAGAGAGAGAGTTCCTGAAGACCAAAACGTTATTACAAGTAACAGATGAAGGTGTGAGATAGTCAAGGGTGAGATGATGCCGGATTAACTTGCTGAAAAGACCCATTAGCTCGTATAGACTACATTAATTAATTACAGGTGGGCATGCCAGAGAGAGAGAGAGAGAGAGAGAGAGAGAGAGAGAGAGAGAGAGAGAGAGACAGACAGACAGAGACAGACAGACAGACAGACAGATGCGCAGGTAGACAAGTAAACAAATATTCCGAGACTTTCAATCGCATAGCAAAATTTTCATTACACTCGCACTCTCAAAGCGAACGTGAGTAATATGTTTTGCTCGACGTTGTGTGTGTGTGTGTGTGTGTGTGTGTGTGTGTGTGTGTGTGTGTGTGTGAGCTCATCTACACTTAAATGTACAAGATTCCAGAGGCGGTACCATAATGTGGGAGTGACTAATACCGTTCTTGCTATTCTCTCTCTCTCTCTCTCCCCCCCCACCATCTGAGTCCATTCAGTATGCAAAGTCTGATCCAATAATGCCATCAAGGCAGTCCGTATCAAAACTTCTGTCGTCTCTCCTGGTCTTCTCTACATAGTCTTTGAAAATATGTATGTTGAATCCACAGTGACTCAAACACTGTATTCGGCCACAGATCAATGCCATTAGTGTCAGTTGCTACGGATTCACTACACTGATTATTATACACCAAGGAAAAACAAACATTAGACCGACAAGACTTTTGACGCCGACTGTACAGTACCTGACTACCGTAGCCTAGCCCCGGGCCCCTACACCATGAAGGGGGTAATAATTATGGACCTGGCTGTTACAGTCTCATTAACCAGCTTCCAAGATCATACAATATGTAAATTCATGGGAACCTGCCGCGGAACTCCCTGCATAGATACGGGCGTGCCAGTCGGAGTTCTGGGCCAGCCACTCCAGCCAGGCAAAGGACGTGGGAATAAATTTTCGCAGACCTAATGACGTCGAAGATCAGTAGGGTTGTATTTATAAAGTGTCCTGAGCTTAAAGGCTTATATTTATAAAGTCTCCTAAGGTTAAGTTATGCATTAATCTGACGAGATGAAGTTGAGGGTCAGTGGGGCAGTATTTATACAGCTTTTCGAGCATAAGGGGTTGTATCATCTAGCTATTTTCTATACATTATTATATTTATATACATTCTTTTAAGTACTGTGTAATACATATATATTGTACATATTATATTTTACATGTAAAATGTATATATATAAATAAGTACATAACCATGCATTAAAAGGTATGTAAGGCAGCTTGTAAATAGGCCATGTTTGTCTTCACTCATAGTTACCAAACACGTCTCAATCAAGTACAGAAGCCAACACAGCCTGTGATAAAAGTTAACTGTTATGGAAATTTGTTTATCCTGTAAACTAGTTAAAACTCTTACAATAAACAGTTCAACAGCTACGCAGCACATTACCTGTTGGTAATTTAATGTTCACGCACACGGCTACTAAGCAGTTCACAACTAGAATGAATAAACGTGAAAAAATGTGACCAATTACAGGGATTTCTTCTTTAATACTTCATTACTATGCAGACTTCATCATATAAACTGCTTAGGATCCTTAATAAATATGGCTCCATGAGAGTTTGGCCATCAGAGACATTATGATCCTTTATAAATACAACGCCAGGAGAGTTTGGACATCAGGGGAGTCGGCCAGGGGATGAGTCAGGTCGTGCAATCTCAAGGCAACGAGAGGCAAAGTTGCAAAGGGAGAGGAGTTGTTCCAAGATTTCTGACAAACTTTTTACACATCAGGTTCGCACTATGATTAGCCTATATTGCTACCTATTAAACCCTTTCTATAACACGCTTTCATATAGTCTTTTTTTACAGAAGAAAGTATTACAAAAAATATATATACTATCTCCCCGTGTATGATCTAGTGTCATTTTCCTATACTCGTCACCATTTTTTTTTTTTTTTTTAGATGACAAGATTTTCTTGGAAGGGGGATTCAAGACATCCTTCATTAGCACCTTCACGACGAAAGGCCTCCCAAAAGCCCAGGAAAGGTATATAATGAGGAAGGCGTCAAGGTGGGAGGGGACGAGTGGGGCGGTTCAATTTGCGAGCAACGAGACGGAAAGTTGGAGGAGGAGGTTACGCAACATCAGAATAGGTGGGCCGTATCAACACTCTCTTGTTTTGCTGACTCCTCAATATCCTCTTATACATTATTAAGGCAAACTATGTCAATATTAATGACACAAACACCAAAGAGGAAGCTATTATCCCTAAGTTCAAGAAGGTTTATTAAGACTGTCCCTAGACTCAAGATTTTTTATGAATACACTCTCTAGACTCATGAAAGTTTATGAATACGGTTCCTAGGCACAAGAAAGTTTATCAATACGGTCCCTAGGCTCAAGAAAGTTTAAGAATACTGCGATAATCTGAAGGGGTCGGGCAGGCAGCAACTCCAGCCAGTCTCGTCAGCGCAGGAAACTGCTCCCTTTGGCTATCGCTTTCGGAAAAGATGAAGCTGAGTTTGGACTCGTTTGGGGACATGTCGGCGCATCCATCGGTAGTAAAGGCAGGCTTCCTCGCCATGCTGGTAGTTCTCATACTTTTGTACGACCCGGTTCCTGCCTCTGGAACCCTCCTACTCCGTGTATTCGTGGAAAATGATGGTGTGGTGGTGGTGGCAGAAAAAAGCCTTGGGATGCTGCTCGTGCTGCTGATCATAAAGATGATGATGATGATGATATGTAGTGTTGCAGATATTTCCCCACGATCCCGAAAGTTATAGCATACACTTCGCAAAATCATTTTAATGTGTGCCGACGACGACGACGACGACAATGATGATGATGATAATGATGATGCAGATCTTTGCTCTCAATTGGAGCAGAGGACCAGTAAGGGGAAGCAGGAGCAGGAGGAGGAAGGCTGGTGGCAACTTTCATTCCTGCTGCTCTTCGTTTTAAAAGCAATAGCCGTCGCGCTCTGACTGACGTTGCGTCCAAGTGTTCCTGCAACTTGGATAAACTTCACGTCAGAGTTAAGTGATAGCACAAGTGACTCAGCCAACCATCTGTGACTGGCATCAATAGATTCTCCTCTGCCTGGGTACACACGGCCAAGATTTCTTAGCTCGAAATAAATCGACCGGCGTTAAACAGAACAAATATACAGTTCTTCAGATTCGCAAAAATGTTGATGTTTAATAAATCTTTTTTTTTAGCAGTAGTGGGTATATGAGCAAAAAAAATAAATAAAAAAAATTACAGTAGCCGGAATAAACTGTTCTTATCACACTTCACAGTTGAAGGAATAACTCACCGGAGGCGATAGACGAATTTTGCTTAGTGCAGGACAACGTTATCCGATTTTACTCATCTCAGGGAAACCTACTGTATTACTATTACTACTACTACTACTGCTACTTACAATTTTAACAATAATAATAATAATTATAATAATATTCAACCACAAGACAGTCTTGTTCATTTTACGAGGGCCTACTATAGTCGTGCCCTGGCAACCTACCATTCAAAAGTGCGTTTGATTTCGTGTATGATATGAGACGCATGTGATTCGTGTATAATATGTTCATGTATAATAATAATCGTGTATAATATATTCGTGCATAATAATATGATTCGTGTATAATATGATACGAAATCGGGCGAACTTTTGAATGTTAGGTTGCCAGGGTACGATAACTACAACTGCAACCTTTACAATTCCTTTCAGTGTTTCAAACCCAATTCCTACCTCATTCAACCAACCAAAACCTTTCACAATAACATCCAATTCACAACACACACCTTCACCTTCCCTAAATATCACGGGGATAACTTTCTCGTTAACTTCCTTTGTAAAATATACTTCCCGGAGACTATGTGTGCTAAACCGACTCCGTAATTTCTTTATCCCTGCGCACCTGCTGACTTTGTGCAGTGGAAATTATTCACCCTCATAAGGGATACTGCTCTTCCATGTGGGGGAGATCCACCAACATGCAGCTCTTCTCAGCAGGGTGGAAGCTAAGGATTTACATTCTCTCTCTCTCTCTCTCTCTCTCTCTCTCTCTCTCTCTCTCTCTCTCTCTCTCTCTCTCTCTCCGCCATTTACTGCTATCTCAATAATCACTGCCCATCTAAACTGCATACCTTGATCCATACCTGAACAAGTACTCTCATAATCAGCTCTCGTAGTCCTTCACGTATGCAAAAGGTTCACTCTATGGCCGTCTTCCTTTGTCGGATTTTCCCACTGCCTATGATCTCCAGTCTTTTTAACGCAACATATCCAGGCATTTTTAAAAAGAAATAAACAGAACTTGACTTTTACAGTGTTGTTCAGTCTTCCCACGAAAGCAATTGTCTTTTGTTTAAGTTTCCAGGCTTTGCTTTGTTTTCTTTTGTATTGTTTTCATTTAACAAACAACTATTTTCCTCGTCACTCTGTAGCCACTATTAGTCACCAAAAGGCAGCACTACATGCAGTGAGTAGATGATGGGCGCTCCAACCTATTTACAATCTCCATCTACCCCTTCAGTCCCAAGACGTACTTTTTAATTCAATCTTGCTAACTAAAGCCGATTATATTCTACATAGGACAGGCCTTTCCAGCGGGTGTTAGACAGAGCCTTATCATCATCATCATTCACTAACAGAGATTGTCAGTTTAAAAAAATCAATACTATGTGTTTGTCGTTAAATTAATCAATAATGGATGTTTGTCCTAAAAAAAAATCAATAATGGATCTGTCACAAGGAAAAAATCAGTCATATACGTTTGTCGTAAAAAAATCAATAATAGATGTTTGTCGTAAAAAAAAAAAAAAATCAATAATCGATTTGTCGGAAATAAATCAGTAACACACGTTTCTCATAAAAAAATCAAATAAATGTTTGTCGTAAAAAAATAATAGATGTTTGTTGTACGGTAGAAAAAAATATATAATAGATATTTGTCGTAAAGTGAAAAAAGAAGTCCGAAAGTAGCAATTAAAACCATACTCTTTTTACTCAAACTTGGTCTAAAATTGCCATCTGTCTATTTACAGTACCAAGGTGTAGCAACAGCAATGGGTTTACGCTAGAATATGGTGCTAGTCACCAAGAGGTGTTACGGAAAGAAAGTAGAGGCGTGGTACTGTCTTTTTTTCATCATTGCGCTGCATGATATAAGCTGGAAAAGAGAGAGAGAGAGAGAGAGAGAGAGAGAGAGAGAGAATTAAACAAAAACATTTAAAACATTCCAATACCAGCATCACCATCATCGTCCTCAACACTGTCCAATCCTGTATTGCCTCATTAGTACCGTCGAGGCCAGACGACACGACTCTCACTCCAGTTATTAAAGACGAGTGACCGGTCGCCCTCCCAAGATTGATATTATGCAAACAGGACACACTAATCATCCCTCGAATTTAATCTCACTTAAGCCACATCGGGCTGGAGTGCCGCAACTCACTGGACCACCAACCATTCAAAATAAGAATGAAAGGCAAAGGAATAACACGCAATAATTACCAAGACAGAGAAAGACGAACAGGGGAGACAAAAGGAAAGAATGACAAAAGAGGGAAGTGGAGAACAATGAGTGATAAAAGGCGATAATAACATGCTCAGGGACGAAAAGATGAGAACAAAATGGAACTAATGATATGAAGATGAGCTAAACAAAGACAAACACATGAGAGGAAGAAGGAAAGTAGTAGTACAGGATGATTTACTGAATGCTATGACAATCAAAAGGACAATAAAGGAAAACAAATGGGGTGAACAAAGAGTATAGTTAGTGGAACGCATGTTTACTATATATATATATATATATATATATATATATATATATATATATATATATATATATATATATATATATCCCATTGGAGCCCAACGTCCTCAGTATAGGACAGAACTGGGAATTCTCAAAGGCTGATAAAGCAGGGAACTCCCGGGTAGGGATCTATGAGCTTCGCGACTATGAGCCGACAGGCGGAGGGCGGTACGCCTAGTACCCGCCCAGCACAATGCCTCGCCCAGGAACCCTGGGATCCAATGGGATATATATATATATATATATATATATATATATATATATATATATATCCATCCATCATCCAGTCCTACTTTGCCCCATGAGGAGCGTAGGAGCCCGGGGCTAGGCAGTTGGTCCCGACATTTAAGATGAGAGTGACCAGCCTCACTCATCCCTGAGTGGCATTACATGAGCAATCAACCCCAACCATCCCTTGGATATAAACCTTCACCGGCTCAATCCGATTGGAGCGCAATAAATACCCACTAAACCTCCAGGCGCCAAAATTTGGTTACATGGTAACCACCCAGCGTAGTAAATGGTTTCCTGGTGTACAGGAAACCATTTAATTTGTCACTCAGTGTAGAGTCACCCATAGGCAGAAGGAAGAGGAAAGAATGAAGGAAAGCAAGACAGAAGAGGGAGTGTAAAGTTACCCGTAGGCTGAAGAACAGGGAAAGAATGAAGGAAAGGAAGACAGAAGAGGATGGAAGAAAAGAAGGATGGAGGAGAGGAAAGGGCAGACACCTAACAGCAGCACTACATCGAGTGAGTAGATGGTGAGCGCCCCCACCTACCACAAATATATATATATATATATATATATATATATATATATATATATATATATATATATATATATATATATATATATACTGTATATACTAAGATAATAACTTGTTTCTATTGTACATACACACAGGCATATATGTACTGTATATATGTATTTATGTATATAAGCAAGCATATATGCATGTACAGTATGCATGTATGTATGAATGAATGTATGTATGTATGTATGTATGTATCCATGTAAGGATGGAGAGAGGGAGGGAGGGAGTACAAAGGAGTACAAAGGAAAGCAAACAGAAACAGACCTGCTGGTCCTTTCGTGACTCTTTGGCATAGGGAAGGTTAACAGAACTATTCTATCAGGTACAGACAAGGACAGAAAAATGAGAGAGAGAGAGAGAGAGAGAGAGAGAGAGAGAGAGAGAGAGAGAGACAGACAGACAGAGAGACAGACAGACATAGCTGGATACAGATACGTAAATAGATAGAAAGCAAACAGACAGATAGGTCGGCAGTCAGAAAGACAGACCGATAGACAGGCAAACAAATTGATAAACTGATAGATTTAGACAAACACAAAACCAAATACACATACAGAAAACATGGTCAAAATGACAGCTATGTGAAGAATAAAATCAAGAATATAGGAAAAGGCACATCATGGGTGAAAAATGAGAGAAACCGGTTGATGTGGTGTCAAGGGAGAGGGAAATGAATGAGGAGAAAGGTGTGAAAATGAGACGATGGGGATGAAAGAAGAAGGTGGAAGGTGAAAACAGGTGAGGCTAAATAATGTGACTGAGAGAGAGAGAGAGAGAGAGAGAGAGAGAGAGAGAGACAGACAGACAGACAGACAGACAGAGAGATAGAGAGAGAGAGAGAGAGAGAGAGAGAGAATTTGCCCTTTCAATTCAATCCACTAAGTTAAATAAAATCTAGAGACAGCCAGAGCATGGGTAAAAAAAAAATAATAATAAATCCCTAGATAGAAGGGGTTAAGAAATGAGGAAATGAAAATTAAATAAAAACAAAAAATGGAAGCAAACGAAGAATGAGAAATTAAAAAAATAATATTGATGAAAAAATGAGAACGATATTTGTTTGACCGGAGAAAGGGTTATAAATTTTGAAGGAGAGCAGTCGGAAAATATGTAGTGTGAATAATTGAATAAAGAATTGGGAATGATAAATAGATAGATAGACAGAGAGATAGATAGATGGACAGACAGGTAGATATATGGATGGGCAGATATGGAGAGATAGATAGATGGATGGATAGATAGACAGATAGATAGACAGATGGATGCATGGATATTCAGTCACAGGTGGATATTAATGGATAGACAGAAGCAGACTGACAGACGGAGATATTCAGACATGTAGACAGACTTATAGATAGCCAATCAGGTAGACATAGGTAGATAGACAGATAATAGTGACAGACAGGGAGATATTTATACAGGCATACAGATATGAAACGAGGCAGACAGATAGATAAATACATCGGCAGACTGGCAGATAGGGAGATATTCAGACAAGTAGGTAGACAGACAGACAGGCACTGACAGAGAGATAAATAGGCAGACATACTGACAGATCGACAGGGAGATATTCAGAGAGACAGACAGATATAAGGATAGATTAATAGGAATAATCGATAGACAGACGTTCACACCACTATAATTAACAGAATTAACACTCTTAGGCCCATCGGTTAAGGACGCTCCCTAACACCTCTTCTTAAGCGATTTATTTTGTGTTTTACACCTTGCATCCTCTTTTGGGTTACTAAAAATCATTCTGATATCACCACACACTGCATAAATAATGTATAAAACGATATTAATTTGCCCTATCCAAAAATAAATCGGTAAGGAAGAGGTGTTAGGGAGCTTCTTTACCAGTCGTGAATATGTAATGTACAAAACGATACGGGCTAGCTGTATCCAAAAATATTTCGCTACGGAAGAAGTGTTAGGGAGTTTCTTTACCCGTAGAGAATACCGATCTTTGATGATTTTGACCATCTCAACGGAAAACAAGAAAACAGAGCTGTTCTACTCATGAGTATGTTAATCTATATATCTATCTATAAATCTATCTATCTACAACTACATACCTTCATCCCGAAGAGGGTGGCTACTAACAAATCCACTTCATGCCATCCTGTCCACCGCCATCAGGCTGACCTCTCTCCAACTCACACCATCCTCATTCATATACATCTCCAGCCCGAGCCCTTCATCTCATCCTCGGTCTCCCACTTTCCCACTCCCCCTCCACCTCTCTCATGTACACTTATATTCAGTGGCTACTATTCTCGTCGGGTATTGCTGCTCCCTAACACCTCTTCCTTAGCGATTTATTTGTGGATGAAGCTGGTTGTTATTATTCATTTGTACGTTACTTATGCAAAGTATGAAATGCTAGTGGGATTTACACAACGCAGAAGAGGACAATAAGGTACAATAAACAAATCGCTTGGGTAAAGGTGTTACAAGGTACTTCTAATACTTTCCAGCAAATCCACAAGAAATAGTGTGAAAGAAGTGATGCCATCTTACCGTCTGAGAGAATATCAGGAGCAAAGCATCATCAGTACATACCTGAGGAGGAAGAGTGGAGGAGTTAGTGTGGATCCAGGCTATGTGAAGGTCGTAGTAATGAGATATGTGGATTAGCCGGTGGAATATTTGGATGAAATTAGTGACATTAATGAAATATATATATTAAGGATCGACACTACAACAACAACAACAACTACTACTACTACTACTACTACTAATAATAATAATAATAATAATATCATCATCATCATCATGGGTGTGCATCGAAATTTGGTGAAGGTCGTAATAATAAGAAATTAATATTAATCAGTGGAACAGTGAAAGAAATCAATGAAACAGGCCAGTAATATTAACAAACAAACCAGTTATATTACCTCAATGAGACTAAGGATTTTTTTTTTATTCGTGTCATTTCTAAATTTTTCAGACCAAAAGAGGGAAGTTTCGAACTGGGGAAAAGGAAATAGAAAAAACCTTCATTATTTCATATATTAGCGTTCTCTCTCTGAAGGAAATAATTTGGAATAGGAAGAATACAAAATAAAAGTTATTATTGCAGTGTGTACAGTGTTGGTCAGGATTATCGCTCCAGTTTTGGGGCCGAGGAATTACGAATTAATTTTCAGTGCTACATACATATTAGGATTGCTGCACTCCCCCTAATAATGTTTTTTTTTTTTTTTTTTTTTCTGGATAATGAAGAGTGTAAGGTTTGTTTTATAGTAATTTTTTCTTAAGGTAGTCCCAGGACCAGAAGATCTTGAGCTATACAGGAAGAAATACGAAGTTCGCGGCCAGTTATCAAGTATGGCCTGATCAATTCGCCGACACCCCCATTTAAGACTGACAGTGGTAGGGGAGCAGCATTTTATTTCCAAAACATGTTTAATTGAATTTAAATGTAATGGTGTTTTCTATTGCAGTATAATATAATCTTTTTTTTTTTTTTCATGCAAGGAAGAAGGAACCAAAGGCCAGAAGCCCCCACATTGTTCCCTCCAAGAAAAAACAAAAACAAGATAACTGAGAAACAAATTCTAGATTCGTTCATCTGCTATAGACCGAAGACAGTACGTACGGAGATTCATGTAAATCCAGTCAGTATACTCATTTCATTCTAAACTGGCCTAAAATTGCCACCTCTCCATCTTGAATGCTGAGTCGTAACAATAGATTAACACAAAAATATGACCTTAGTCACGATGAAGTCCTGTCAATAGGATGCGGAACAGTAATATTGTATTTTTTCTGAGCTACGTGAAATAAGCCGCAAAAGGACGAAAATCTAGGCTAAGTTGGAGTAAAAAGAGTATAACGAAGAGTACATTAGCGTTTTTTACACTGACTGAAGCTTCAGAGACAATAATTCCCACGGAACGATCCAATAATTTAGTGCTTAGGTCTCCGTTAACCCTTTCGCTACGACGGGGTCCTACTCGGTAAATCACTGGGAGGTAATAATAAGATCTATTTTTAATATATTCGACCCTGGGCACAGACTAGAATGCCCGTTCCCTAAACCACAAACCTTCTCATGTCACCACTTTGGCACCAATACCGACCGTCCGCAATGAATACATGCTGGTCCTATTGACTTCGCGACTGGTGTGATGGTATTAGAAAGGGTGTTTCTATGACGTCTTGGTGGGTCTTGTCAGGAGATAAGGAAATTGTGTTTTAGCAAATTCATATCAACAAATCGCTCCCTGTTCCACACTGGGTTCGAGCTCGCGTCCTGTCAGACACACATCAGCCCTCTAACCACTAAACCCTTGTGGCGGCAAAACAGAAACTTTATATTCCCTTCAGTCCAATCACTTCATCCCCAGCAAAATAAAATCATCCGTAGGTTGACAGAATATACTACCTAGGCGTCACTGCACTGAGGAGATTCAACAAACAGTGTAAAGACAACCAGCGAAAGGAACAGGGGAAAAAGAAAGAAAAAAAGACCTTAAAGGTAAAACATAAAAAGATCCTTCGATGTAATTTTTCTTCTTTTGGATGTCTGAAGAATTTTATTGGATTTTTTTTGGAAAAGTTATGCCTGAAAAAACCACTGGCCTTCATTTCCCTCAGCCTTTCTTCTTTCTTCTCCTCTCCTTCACTTTCTCCCTTCCTCCATCCTTTCTTCCACACCTTACTTATTAGCTTTCTTTTATCCTTTAATCTGTTCTTTCTTTCTCCCTCCCTCCCTCCTTCCTTCCTTCCTCCCTGCATCCCTTTCTTCAGTCTTCATTTTTTTCTTCTTTCTTCCCCATGTCTCCCACTCCTTCCTCCTGTCTTTCATTCCTTCTGTTCTCCCTCCTTCCATCCTTAGTTTCTTCCTCCTATTTTTCCTTCCTTCTTTTTTTCTTTCACCTCCCTGTCCTGCTCCTTTCTTCTTTCTTTCGGTCATTCCTCCCTCTATCTTAAGCTTCTTTCTTCCTTCTTCATTCTCCCTTTCCTCTCCTTTTCCTTGTTTTTCTTCCTCCGTCTGTTGTTCTTCCTTCTCTCCATCCTCCCTGCTTTACTTCCAATCCCTCATTCTTTTCTCTCTTCCATAATAACTTTACTTTTTCCTTAACACTTCCTTGCCTTCTTTCCTTTCTCCCTACCTTCCTTCCTTGCTTACTTCTTTCATTTCTTCCTCCCTCCCTCCCTCCTTTCCTCACGTCCTTCCTTCCTCCCTCTTGTCCTGCCTTCTTTTCATCCTTCCCTCCATCTTCCCCTCTCTCCCTTCCCCTCTTCCTTTCTTTATCCGAGGCTCTCATCCTCCCTTCTTTTCTTTCTTCCTGTCATTCTTCTCCACCTTTCTTCCACCTTCATCGTAATCTTCTCAGGAAATTTCAAGAAAGTGAGAGAGAAAACCCAAACATTGTTCTTTTCAGTCGATCCTACATATGGGATGCGGAAAAGCATAATTGTAATACTATACGCAAAAATGATTATAATAATAATAATACTAATAATAATAATAATAATAACAATAATAATAGTAACAGTCGTAGTAGTAGTAGAAGTAGTAGTAGTAGTAGTAGTAGTAGTAGCAGTAACAACTAAAAACAACAACAACAACAACAACAATCATCATCATCATCATCATATCATCATCATCATCATCGCGATAAATCTAACCAATACTTCCCACACATAAAGTGCGGTAGACAGGACGCAGAAACTGAAAGGAAGATTTAAATAAAGAATAATGTTAGCATAACCTTATAACCTCGTGTGTGTGTGTGTGTGTGTGTGTGTGTGTGTGTGTGTGTGTGTGTGTGTGTGTGTGTGTGTGTGAAGCAATACTGGCTTCTTTATGACGTGGTGGTGCTGGGGGGGGAGGGAAAGATGATAAAGGAGAGAGAGATGTGGAAGGGAAAGTTGCAGGGAAGGGGAAGGTAGGGGAGGATAGAGGAAAATAGGAAAAGGGAGAGGGAAGGAGAGAACAGGAAGAAATTGCAAGGGTATGGGGAAAGGAAAGCTGGGTAAGTACATGATGAGAGAGAGAGAGAGAGAGAGAGAGAGAGAGAGAGAGGAAACAAGAGGAAGGAAGGAAGGGAAGAGGGAGAAGCAAAGCCAGTCAAGAGAAAGAGAGAGAGGGGGGGGAGGAGAAGGGGGAGGTGTTTGGCTTCATCCGATCTCAGGAAAAAAAAAAAATCCAGGTCCGGGGGAAAGATGTCTGCGATTTTTCAATATAGAAGACCCACAAATTTTTTTTTTCAAATTTTTTCCACATAATTTTCTAACATTTCTCTTATATATTTTCATTCTTGTCTTTCATACATTTTTCATATATTTAGTCTTACAGCAGTTTTCACTCATTTTAGTATTTAGCTTTTTATTCAACATATTTCCATAAATTTCTCAGTACACTCTATATTCATTATGCAAAAATACTTTTCCATGCCTTTTAATATACAGTTTCCTATTTCTTTCATTTTTTTGTTTTCATAAGCAGGTTGTCATTGTTTCCACGTGTCTATAAGTTATTTCTATCAAGATACCTGTGTTGAATATAGTTATCAATATATTGTTGTTATCTACAGTTTTCTGTAAATGTCCATAGGTTTTATTTTCATAAAATTATTTCATATAATATTTTCAATTCATAGATTACACATGGTTTTCAGTTACTTTTAAATACTCTTTTCCGTTCCTTTTAAATATGGCTTTCCATTCCTTGTAAATATGGCTTTCCATTCCTTGTAAATATGGCTTTCCATTCCTTTTAAATATAGCTTTCAATTCCTTTTAAATATGGCTTTAAATTCCTTTTAAATATGGCTTTCCATTCCATTTACATATGGCTTTCAATTCCTTTTAAATATGACCTTCAGTTCCTTTTAAATATAGCTTTCCATTTCTTTTAAATACCGGTATGGCTTTCCATTCCTTTTAAATACTGTAAGGCAGTGGTTTCCAACTTTTTCTAATTCTCGCCCCCCCCTCACTGAATGACACGTTCCCCGCGCCCCCCTTCCTCAAATACTGTATTTTACTGGCATGGTTGGCACATGTCAATAAATATCATAGATTATTAATCTCTGAAACCGTTTATATAATCACATAACAAGATTTCTTATTCATATCCGAAATATTTTCTCCATATTTAGAAATTACTGAACTCCATCATAATTTATAGTTTTCAAATATAATTACCCTCTTTATCAAGCCTTTGCGCCCCCCCCCCAGGCAGCCCTTCGTGCCCCCCTAGGGGGGCGCGCCCCATAGGTTGGAAACCACTGCTTTAAGGCTTTCCATTCCTTTTAAATATGGCTTTCAATTCCTTTTAAACATGTCATTCAATTCCTTTTATATGCTTTCAATTCCTTTTAAGTATGGCTTTTAAATCCCTTTTAATATGGATACTTTCAATTCCCTATAAATCTGGCTTTCAATTCCCTTTATATATGGATTTCAATCCCCTTTATATATGGCTTTCAGTTCCTTTTAAATATTGCTTTTCATTCCTTTTAAATATGGCTTTTCATTCCTTTTAAATATGGCTTTTCATTCCTTTTAAATATGGCTTTTCATTCCTTTTAAATATGGCTTTCCATTCCTTTTACATATGGCTCTCTATTCCTTTTAAATATGACTTTCAGTTTCTTGTAAATATGGCCTTCAATTCCTTTTAAAGATAAATTTCTATACACTTTCTTACATATTTTTTTCTAGGTTATAATTACTATATCGTTTTTGATAAATATGTGTTGACATGGCTTTACAAAGTATTTTCACGCTGTATGTCAAGTTTTACCATTTTTACAACAATGACGAGTTTTCTAGATTATTGTTATTACGACCAAATTTTTTAATCTGTGTTACAGGCCCTCTTAATGAAGGGGTTAATGAAGGGTAAAATGGAGGGAATAATGAAAGGGTGAATGAAGTGCTTAATGATGGGTTTAATGAAGAGGTTACTTAAAGGATGTGGGAGGAGGTTAATGAAGTTAATGATGGGGTTAATGAAGGGGTTAATTTAATGAACGGGTTAATGAGGTTAATGAAGGGATTCATGAAGAGGTTAATGACGGGGTTAATGAAGGGATTAATGTAGGGGTAAATAAAGGGGTTAATGATAGGGTTAATAAAGAGGTAATGGAGGGGTTACTGAAGGGGTTACTGAAGGGATTAATGAAAAGGTTAACGAATAGGTTAATGAAGGAGATAATAAAATTAATGAAGGGGATAATGACGGGGTTAATGAAGGGGATAAAGAACGGGATAAAGAAGGGGATAATGAAAGGGTTAATGAAGAGGTAATGAAGGGGTTAATGAAGGGGTTTATAACGGATTTGTTTAAGTTTAACCTCTCTCCTTAACTCAAAATATTCATGTACGGAAAGCAACAGACAGGTGAAGGCGGTGGTTCAATCGGTAGAGGTTGCTTGCAGTCCTAACAGACCCCGGTTCAAATCCCCGCTGGGGCAGGGAACAGTTTATGGATTTGAATTTCATAAAAAGTAGACTTTACTGATCTACCAGAAGGCCCGCCGACATGTCGTAAAAATACCCCTTCTAATATTTATACACAAGTCCTGTATGAGACAGCTCTAACATGTATTCAGTATGGACGGTGGGTATTGGCAACAAGGTGGTGACATGTGGAAATGTAGGAGGACTACTTGGCCTTGGGGATATGCCCTGGGGATAGGCCCCTGAAGCCTTTGCCCAGAGTCGGACACATTAAAAAAAATATAAGTTCACTGGCTTCCAACAAACGAGACAAAGTAAGCGGTAACAGACTATCCAATATTACCCTATCAATTCGTGCAGGTATTGAGGCTAGGCTAGGATTCCGTGGTCAAGGACTCGTACTTATAAAGGATCGTTGCCAATCAACAGGATAAATCAGTCACCCTACCAGTTCGATATTTTTACACTTGATTTTTTGTGTGTGTGTTCTGTCACTAATGTTCTCTCTGCAGTGGAATGCACTGTATTTCGTACCTTTAGTAAATATAACGGTGAGGGAGTAAGTGCCGGGGTGAGAGGGCAGGTGTTGGGGTGAAGGAGTAAGTGTAGGGGGGATAGGGCTGGTATAAGAGTGAAGGAGTAAGTGCAGGGGTGAAGGAGTAAACGTAGGAGTGGAAGGGCAGGTGTAAGGGTGAAGGAGTAAGTATAAGGGTGAGAGGGCAGGTGTAGGGGTGGAGGAGTAAGTATAGGGGTGAGAGGCCAGGTGTAGGGGTGGAGGAGTAAGTATAGGGGTGAGAGGGCAAGTGG